>NC_091109.1:18309759-18332259 GCF_024713975.1 Paralichthys olivaceus
CGGAGATAAATCGAGTTCGGCTGCTTCCTGCACGGCGCCGAAAAATCCACAACACCTGATGTCATCACGCCGTGACCTCTGACCTTTCACCTCCACTGCTGGCCCGTACACGGAGTTCCGTCATCACTCCGAGCGCTCGGCTCTGTGCACGTGAGGACGTCGGACTCTCGTCAGGATCGTGTTCAGGTTCACTGTGACTGAAACTATTGAAATCCCTCGTCTGTTCAGATCCTCGTCTTGTTCCTTCTTCAAATCAGAACTCAGAACTGATTTCAGATCCTGTCAGGATTTATTTCATTTTACGAAGAAAAAAAAAAATCATAAATCTTGTGCATTTGAGAATTTTGCCTTCTTTTCTTTAACATGCACATTTCTCTAAAAACTTTTGGCGTCATAAAAAGTATATTTGTAAATTCATTTCTCTGTCGGAACTGAAACTAAAGAGTTTTCAGTTTCTTTCTATTTGAATGGAGGAAATGAATGAAGCTTCATGTGGTTGCCATGGTAACATCTTGATGGTATTACGAGCAGCATCAACGCCTTCGGGCGCAGTACTCCACAGTACTCCACAGTACTCCAGTACTCCACAGTACTCTACAGTACTCCACAGTACTCCACAGTACTCCACAGTACTCTACAGTACTCTACAGTACTCCACAGTACTCTAGTGCTCCACAGTACTCCATAGTACTCCACAGTACTCCAGTACTCCACAGTACTCCACAGTACTGTGTGTGATTGGTCCAAACTGTCCAACAAAGTGTTTTCGCTGTGAACCAACAGAACCAGGTTCAGTTTGATCCGGACCCAGAACTCCTCTTCTGGTCTGAGGAACCGTCCACACCTGATGTTATGATTTGAGCTCGTCCACTGACAACGCACGGCCTGAATTCGAGGTTCAGACAAGAACTCACAGTTTTTTAAAGGTGCAGAAGAAAACGTTGTTCTGCTTCTTGTTTGAGGAGAAATGTTCTGATCGGGCTCAAACAGAATTGGGGAGAATGTGGATAAATGTTGAAGTCATCATCAGACTCTCAACAACGTTAGATTGTCTTATTCAGACTCAAGTCCGGTTATCGAGTCTTTCATATAGAAAACTACTGATAATACAGTGTGGGTACCTGAGAGTATTCTGAGTATTTGTACTTCGTTTCAGGCCGAATTCTTCGATTTTGTTGCTGTTACAAAAGAGCGAGAAGCTGCTCTGAACTCCGTCAACAAAAACACAGACAGGCCGCGGTGTTTATTAGTATATTAATTTATGTGATTATTAAAGTCACAGCTGAAGAATCCAGTTTTGTTCTCAGCTCTGGTTTGACTCTTTTTTTAAAAGCTTGATCTCAATTAAGAATCAACACAACTGAAGCCTTCACTCGACAGATTTCATGTTTAAGCCCCGAGACTTTCAAATTCAGCCTCAAACTTTATTTTGGATGTGAATAAAACTCTGCTGACGCTCACGTCTCCACAGATTTGGGCAGCAACATTGTGGACGGAGCTGCTTGAACCGAGGAATAATTAAAGTGTCAGTGCTCTCGGCTCCGTGCTTTCAGAGAGAGGATCACTGAGATTAAAGCAGGAGAGCGGCAGATCTCTCCGTCCTGACTCAGCAGCAGCGTGACGCCGCTGAGTCGCCACATTCGCCACGTGTCAAACTGCAGCTCAGGTGATCGGGAGGCTGGGCCGGGCCGGGCCAGGTGAAACCAGGCTGAACCAGGCCACTCAACAACCGGCCCTGGTGTTTCCTCTACGTGTTGTTATATATTTACAGAACGATCAGGAAGTAAAGTTTCTATCCGACAAAGTCATCTCATTAAAAATGCATCTTCAACAATTCAGAATCTTAAAGGGTCTTTGAACGGAGCCTGGTCAGAGTTCTCCTCTCCAGCTCAGAGAACCAGAACGTTCTCCCTCCGCAGCAGGAGCTCTGGAGATAAATTCAAACCCTGGTTCTTCAAAAACTTAGATGATGATTCTCGGTTCTTGTGAAAGGTTCTTGCAGCCGCTCCGCTCGCGAGCTTTGTTCAGAGCTGCATTTCATTCAGTGTTTGACAGGATGTGAACGTTTGTGTCTTTCATGGGAGTTAATGGGCATAAAAACACACAACAGACGCACAATGAAGAAAAGAATGCAAAGCTGACGCTGAGCGGCGGATTGTGACGGCTCAGAGGGTTTTTGAGCTCCGTGATAAAAAGCTATAGAGCCGCTCTCGGGTTTCATACGGCGCCTTTGCTGCACAAAGGTCGGAGATAATAAGCAGGAAGCTGCAGGACTGATGTCAGAGCGGAGCGCCACAGCGCCGCTTCGTTCGTCAAACAGCAGCTTGTGTTGTCTCAGCGCCCGGCCCAGGAAAGGTCAGGCCTGCTGCTGCAACTCTGAACAAACAGCACCAAACTGTGTGGTGCTTTTCACCTGCACACACACACACACACACACGTAGAAGCATGCAGACACACAAACATCATCACCTACACACAAATGTGGGTGGGACACCTCTGGGCTCACGTGGCCACACACACAAATGTAATGCATGCGAGGCGGGCGGCGCAGCGCTGGGACACCTGTTGCCGGGCTGTAGCCGTGCGGTGCCGAGGTGTTGACACGGCAGCTACAGGCTTGTGTGTGGCAGAGTTCAAACCGTGACGACGGAGCGCTGAGGGTCCCCGTGACACCTGTAACCACACCCACCAGTGATGTCAGAGCGAGCCCAGCGCAGCTTCACGTGGCCGCACGAACTGAAACCACTGAGCAGATCACGGAAACTGAAAAAGACGAACAATCGTTTCCAGAAAAATGACGATGCAGAAGTGTTTCCTGGTTGTGTATTTGCTGAACGACACACACTTCGTCCTTTAAAGGGAAAGAAACAAAACTGATTCTCACAATCGGCCGCTCCCGATGATGTCAGGAGATTATCTGGAGTTCAGTGCAGCTCTAAAACAGTTTGAATGTTGAAGCTTCAACCGTCACCATCAGCTCCAGACAGTTGAAGAGTGAAGCTGATCCGTGATCAGTTCAAAACACTGAGACGTTGTTAACAACCAGAGTTCATCTCCAGCAGGAAACTTTAAAACATGAAGAACTCGGAACAGAGTTTGGTGGATTTGTTACAGCAGCAGCTCCTCAGGTTCAGGAAGCAGAGGATCATGGGACTTTGTTTTTTCTCTACATGAAAACCACTTAATCGCTCAGACAAGGAGTCCGACAGGATTAATCCCCAGGAGTGGCTGCAGGGGGCGCTGTTGATGAGTGACCATTACATAATGTTGCTTTAAACAAGCTCGTCTGCAGACTGACCGTCCTTCCTCCGCATAAACCATCACATCTTCTCTCCGTCAGCATTTTAATAATGATTTCTTTAAGTGACTTCATTTAACTTTCTCAGACATTATTCCACCAGTTCTGACTTTAAAAGCTCAGAGAGCACGAGCCGAATTCTGCAGCAGCTTGTTGACATGTTCTTTTCACAGCGAGGGAGATATCACCACTGTCAGAGATCTAATTACAAGTTAACCCCCCCCCCCCCCCCGTCTGCTCCTAATTACAGTTTACATGACGTGAAGCGAACGCAGCATCGTGTCCCGACGTCCTGTCGACAGCGTCCTCCCTCACTGCCTCTGACCCGGACGTGGTGTTCATGCAACTTTCTACGAATGACCACTGTGACCAAGACATCCTGGTTAAAACTGAGGGAGGGTCAGAGGTCATGACCCCCGGCTTGCTCAAGGACACGTCAGCGGAGAGAAGGGGGCTGAGATGCCGCTGTTGTTTGTCATTAACAAATATTTTTCCTTCAGTGAGGAAATGACGAAGAAGTTCATCATCGTCAGGTTTGATGTGTTTCAAGATTTGATCGAGTTTGGTTTCTGATCAGTTTCTGTAAAAACTCTTGGTGCAGGGATTCATGCTGAGGGTGGGAGGTCAAAGGTCACCGTGGGACTCCAGGTCTGAGTGACGCTTCCTTCTGAACAACATCCTCAATAAATCATCTCCACCTAACTAAACCTAACCTGACTCAATTTACATGATGCACCAGGCGAAGCATTTTGAAAACATCATGTTTGCAAAAACCACATCTCACACACACACACACACACACACACACACACACACACACACACACACTCATCATTAGAAACACGACAGGAACATTAAAGAGGTTTTATAGGAGATAAAAATAAAAAGGAGCCATGTGACAGTGATCTCAGATGACACGAGGTGAACATGATGATCCATTTATCATATTTCTCTAAAAGTCATTATGAAAAATATTTGTTATCCCATTTATTCACCTGACAGCACAAGAAGAGTAATTAACACAAACTCAGCTTCCTTTTTATTCTATCTATCTATATCTATATAGATAGATCTTTCTCTCTATCTCTCCTTCTCTCTCTTTATATATATATATATATATATATATATATATATATATATATATCTTTCTCTCTATCCACCTGTCTCTGATGGACATTGTGATGGAAACCATCAGAATATTCACAGCAGGAAATAAAGGTTGTTAAAGGTTCCTACTGTAATAAGAGAAGTCGTATTGTTGTTCATAAGAAGGATGTAAACACATAAACCGACCCGGCTCATTCATGGGGGGGGGGGGTTGCATAGGAACAGAGGAAGCAGTCTCTGGAGGGAGAGAGTGAAGGATGAAGAGCGAAGAGGAGGGTGAGAAGTTTAAAATCATGCACATAATAGAAACCACAGAGTGTGAGGATCTGAAGGAAACTGAGGAAATGAAATTTAAAGGTTTCTGTGTTCGGGTCGTCTGGAGACGTGAATCCACTCAAACATGTGGAGGAGATGCTGTGATGTCTGTCGAGTGGCTCTAAAAGGTCAGAGTTCAACAGCAGCATCATTTCAACCTTTCACCAACAACAAGCAGCAGCTGCGGGACTCACATGTGAAACTCCTGCGTGAAAAGCTGCGGGTCCGTCACACCATCACCGCACCGCCGCGTCCCGCTCACTGCCGCCACATCCCACCCGGAGAGGAGGCGCGCAGCGGCCGATCCATGAGCGCAAAACTCCGCAGGACAAGAGTTTGGAGTCCGATGAGTCAGGGAGGGAAGTGGAGCGGGAGTGTGCGTGTTTTAATCCGAGCAGAGAGATGGTGGTGCTGGAGGAGCTGAGGAGGAGCGGACTGTCGCGCCTCAGCGCAGCCGGGCAGGGAGCAGCGCGCACCGGGCCGCTTCACTCCGTCCGCCGCTCCGCTTCCTCCGGCATCTCCGCAACTTCAGCCGCTTCTTAATCCTCCGGCGGCGGCTTCAGCCTCCTCTCGGTCCCGCTTCACTCCCGGAGCAGCTCCGGCTCAGAGGAGCCACTTCAGCCCGTCACCGTCTGCAGGTGCGAGCACTCGGCACAACCACGCGCCTTCAAAATAAAAGTCTCTGCTCCAGCTGTTGCTTTGCTTCTGTTTCGTCTTTGCGGGAAAAAGAGCGAAGTTTCCGCGTCAGTGTTGAGCTGCGTCCCGGTGCGTCGGTGGCTCGGTCTGACCCGCAGGACTCCCATCAGCCCCCCTGCTTGATCGACCCCTGGACAGAGAGAGGGAGAGAGAGAGAGAGGGAGGGAGGGGGTGGGGGGAGAGAGAGGAAGAGAGAGAGAGAGAGAGAGAGAGAGAGGGAGGGGGTGGGGGGAGAGAGAGGAAGAGAGGGAGAGAGAGAGAGAGAGAGAGAGAGGGAGGGGGTGGGGGGAGAGAGAGGAAGAGAGAGAGGGAGGGGGTGGGGGGAGAGAGAGGAAGAGAGAGAGAGAGAGAGAGGGGGTGGGGGGAGAGAGAGGAAGAGAGGGAGAGAGAGAGAGGGACAGAGAGAGAGGGAGGGGGTGGGGGGAGAGAGAGGAAGAGAGGAAGAGAGGGAGAGAGAGAGAGAGAGAGGGAGGGGGTGGGGGGGAGAGAGGGAGGGAGGTGGAGAGAGGGAGAGAGAGAGAGGGAGGGGGGGTGAGAGAGAGAGATAGGGAGGGAGAGAGAGAGAGAGAAAGTGGGGGGGGGATCTAAACATGAGCCTTAACATGACTAAACCCTAAATTTAAACTCAGATTATATCAGATTAGATTATATCAGATTATATTATATCAAATTAGATCAGATTAGATTATATCAGATCAGATTAGATTATATCAGATTAGATCAGATTAGATTAGATCAGATTAGATTATATCAGATTAGATTATATCAGATTAGATTAGATCAGATTAGATTATATCAGATTAGATTAGATTAGATTATATCAGATTATATTATATCAAATTAGATCAGATTAGATTATATCAGATCAGATTAGATTATATCAGATTAGATCAGATTAGATTAGATCAGATTAGATTATATCAGATTAGATTATATCAGATTAGATTAGATCAGATTAGATTATATCAGATTAGATTAGATTAGATTATATCAGATTAGCCTGTCAGGTGAAGAACGTCAGAACAAACATTTCTTCTCCTGAATTCAGAAAAACTGAGATGGACCTAAACTCAGTGAAATCCTCATGATGAGACAAGTGTCTCCACTGAATAACAACAGGCCCAAAATGTCCCTTTTCTCCAGGACATCGTCTCTGGGACACTTTCTGTCACTTTTCTCTGCTGTGAACCTCCCGTCGTCCATCATTTCCCAGCATGCTGCTGTTCCCAGAGGCCTGCTACAGTCTCCCCCTTGTGGTTGCTCTGAGTTGGTGTTGGAGAACACAAACACATTTACGTCAGTTGTAGAAATTATTTGAGCAACAATTCACAAACTGGACAGACGAAGACTCTTCGTCTACGTTTGTATAAAACGTCCTCGGCTCAGTTTTCTATGAAATGTGGTCAAATACTTGTTGAGCAGTTTCCTCTGAGACTTCAAAACGCTGCGCTCTTCATCGACTCTTATTCATTGAGTAAACATGACGTTCATTCTGCTTCTGGTTGGTTCCATCATGTCAAACTGGTGATCTGGTTCATTCACCTGCACCAAGGAGCCGATGTCTTCACCTGTTGGTCGGTTTGTTTGGAGATAAAGAAAAAGCAGAGTCATGATTTCCAGTAAAGTCAGTGGAAGGATGTTTATTGAGCTTTAAAGCAGAGATGAGAAGAAACAACACAACTTTTCTCTCCCAGATGTTTTTCTTCTCGTTACATCTGGTTGGTCACAGAGGAAATGATCCATGTGTTTGACTCCTGACTGTATATAAAGGCTTTGACTGGGATGTTCTGCTGTTATACTACAGCGCCACCTGTGGGTCAAAAAGTAGAAAACAACCACTGCTCTGCCCCTGATGCAGAAATAAACACGTCCAGAGTTTTGATCTTTGTGTCAAAGATAAAACTCTGATTTTAAACTCAAAGTGATTTAAACGTGTTTCACTTTGTGTCCAACTAAATCAACGTGTGATGTGAATCCAGGAACTTGAAGCAAACAGACAGGATGTGGTTATACACACATGGACATATACTGAGGGACAAAGGTGGACAATGATAAAGACAAACTTAGAAACACTAGATGTGACTCTGTATAGAGGGTTTATATATTCTGCTGGGTGTCATTTCAATAAACACATTGTTCATGTGAATAAAAACAATCTGTAGTGAAGATGTTGAGGCTGCACGGTGGTTGGCTCTGTCGTCTCTGAGCACGAAGGTTCCTGGTTCGAATCCCGGTTCAGATGATGTCTCTCCGTGTGTGTTTGCATGTTCTCCCCGTGTTTTCTCCAGGTGCTCCGGCTTCATCTCACAGTCCAAACACATGCAGATGAGGGGTTGGGTGAATTACATTTCATTTAGCTGAAGCTTTTGTCCAAAGCATCTTAAAATTAGTGCCTCAACCATCAGGGAACAAATCCAGAATCAAGTACAATTTGCAAACTACAAAGTGCTACAATATAAGTGCCATATAATTGATATACTGTGTACATATATATATATATATGTATATATGTATGTACACGTGTATATATAGTGATTAGTTGTTGTAATGATTAGATCTCATCTTCTGAGGAAGTCTGAGGAGATGTGTCTTTAGTCTGTGGTGGAAGATGTGTAGACTTTCTGTCCCGGTGTCAATGTGGAGCTCGTTCCATCATTTAGGAGCCAGGACAGCAAACAGTCATGATTTTGTTTGGTGGTTTACTCACAGTGAGGGAGCAGCAAGCCGATTGGCAGATGCAGAGCGGAGTGGACGGGCCGGGGTGTAAGGTTTGACCATGTCCTGGACCCTGATCCGGTCACAGCACGGTACCCAAGTAATCGTGTTTGGAAACTGATGCAGGCAGCCACTGGTAACCAGTGAAGGGAGCAGAGGAGCGTCAGTGAATTTAGGTTAAAGACCAGTCGAGCTGCTGCGTTCTGGATGAGCTGCAGCGGTCGGATAGCACTAGCGGGTAGACCAGCCAGGAGGGAGGTGCAGTAGTGTAGGCGTGAGATGACCCGAGCCTGGACCAGAGCCTGGACCAGAACCTGGACCAGAGCCTGGACCAGAGCCTGGACCAGAACCTGTGCGGCCCTCTGAGTGAGAAGAGGACGTGTTCTCCTGATGTGGAGCAGCATGAATCTACACGAGCGGCTTGTTGCAGTAATGTTGGCAGTGAGGGAGAGTTGACTGTAGAGTCTCCACCCAGGTTCCTCACAGTCTGGGTGGAGACTCTACATCGAGCGCAGGTGTTAATGTGAGTGTGAATGGTTGTGCGTCGGCCCTGTGACGGACTGGTGACCCGTCCAAGGTGCACCACACCTCTCACCCAATGTCAGCTGGGATTAGCTCCAGCTCCCCCGCTACCCTCAAGAGGACAAAGACACTGTGTCAAAGGACAGAGCAGCAGCAGATCCACTGATGATGCTGTGTCTCATCCACAGGAACACACAGGGAGGACGGTGGACTGGACACTGGGACAGCTGATCTCAGAGCAGCTCACCTCCTCTGACTCCTCTGGAGCTCTGTCTCCACTCTGCCTCCCAGCAACAAGGTCCAGTCAGAGCCGCTCTACACACAAGCTGCTGCTGCTTCAGCCTCTGGATCATCAGGACACAGCTCAGCCTCCGTCCACACACACTGTCCTCTTCACACTGTCCTCTTCACACTGTCCACACACACTGTCCTCTTCACACTGTCCTCTTCACACTGTCCTCTTCACACTCATCTTTACAAAGATCATCTCCATCTGTTGAGAGAAGAAGACATCAGTGTTTACAGAGACTCACTTCATCAGCTGTGAGTCAGTGATGCAGCACATCCAGTATAAAGAGCAGCAGGGACTTCAGTCCTGTTCAGAGGTGGAGCAGCTTCCTCTCTGCTTCATGTTCACGTGTTGGAATGAACACGCTAAGAGCTGCACACACTTTGACCATCACGTGTGTTTCCTCTGCATGTGAAAGTGCAGAGTGGACACTTGAGAGGTGGATTTCCTGCTGTTACAGGAAGCGTGGACTGACTCCAACCATCTACTGACCTCAGAGTCTCCATTGGACAGGTTGGACTCTGTAGAAGACCACACAGCTCCTTCACTCCTGAGTCCTGCAGCTTGTTGTTACTCAGATCCAGTTCTCTCAGGTGAGAGGGGTTTGACCTCAGAGCTGAAGCCAGAGAAGAACAGCTGATCTCTGACAGACTGCAGTTCTTCAACCTGAAGAAAGAATAAAACTTAACTGTAAATGAATCTGAGTTCATGTGTGAAAATAACAGATATTCATGTCAGCACAGACTCATAACATGGAAGAGAAATATGAAATCAGACATGTTGGACTAAAGACGAGACTGTCACTGAGGACACACACTGAGGACACACACTGAGGACACACACTGAGGACACACACTGACTCCGAGGACACACACTGAGGACACACACTGACTCCGAGGACACACACTGAGGACACACACTGACTCTGATGACACACACTGAGGACACACACTGTCTCTGAGGACACACAATGACTCCGAGGACACACACTGAATCTGAGGACACACACTGAGGACACACACTGTCTCTAAGGATACACACTGTCTCCGAGGACACACACTGAGGACACACACTGACTCTGAGGACACACACTGAGGACACACACTGTCTCTGAGGACACACACTGACTCCGAGGACACACACTGAGGACACACACTGACTCTGAGGACACACACTGACTCCGAGGACACACACTGAGGACACACACTGACTCTGATGACACACACTGAGGACACACACTGTCTCTGAGGACACACAATGACTCCGAGGACACACACTGACTCCGAGGACACACACTGAGGACACACACTGTCTCTAAGGATACACACTGTCTCCGAGGACACACACTGAGGACACACACTGAGGACACACACTGTCTCTGAGGACACACACTGACTCCGAGGACACACACTGAGGACACACACTGTCTCTAAGGACACACACTGTCTCTATGGACTCACACTGACTCTGAGGACACACACTGACTCTGAGGACACACACTGAGGACACACACTGTCTCTGAGGACACACACTGACTCCGAGGACACACACCGAGGACACACACTGAGGACACACACTGACTCTGATGACACACACTGAGGACACACACTGTCTCTGAGGACACACACTGAGGACACACACTGTCTCTGAGGACACACACTGAGGACACACACTGTCTCTAAGGACACACACTGTCTCTGAGGACACACACTGTCTCTGAGGACTCACACTGACTCTGAGGACACACACTGTCTCTATGGACTCACACTGACTCTGAGGACACACACTGTCTCTGAGGACACACACTGTCTCTGAGGACACACTGTCTCTGAGGACTCACACTGTCTCTGAGGACTCACACTGTCTCTGAGGACACACTGTCTCTGAGGACTCACACTGACTCTGAGGACACTGTCTCTGAGGACAAACCGTCTCTGAGGACACACTGTGGTGGAAACCTCTGACGTCACTACTCAATAAAAACACAAAGACATATTTTCAGGACCTGACTGAGTGTATTTGTTGTTTTGGTGACAGGACGAGTCGGAGCATCTGGAGACAGAGAGACTGAGACGTACTGGCTGAGTTAGAGATCAACTGAACCAACCAGACGTTGTGTAAACGTCTCTTCTCCGTCCCTTTAAGGAGAGTGTGCACCACACAACAGTGGAGAGTCACTTTGCTCAGTGGGCGGAGCTTTTATACGGGTTGATCTCCAACTTCACCTGCTCCGGAGCAGGTTAGCCGTCCATCATCAGTTACCATGGTGATTTAACCAGAGAAGAAGTGAACGAGCTTCGTAGGACTGAAGAAACTAAACCTGAAGTTAACCTGATAACCACAAATCCTGCTTCTGGTCCAGACCCTGGATCTTCACTGTGATACTGACTGTGTTTAGTAAAATACTGATGAAAGCAGCGTGGACTGACTCCAACCATCTACTGACCTCAGAGTCTCCAGTGGACAGGTTGGACTCTGTAGAAGACCACACAGCTCCTTCACTCCTGAGTCCTGCAGCTCGTTGTTACTCAGATCCAGTTCTCTCAGATGAGAGGGGTTTGACCTCAGAGCTGAAGCCAGAGAAGAACAGCTGATCTCTGACAGACTGCAGTCCTCCAACCTGAAGAAAGAATAAAACTTAACTGTAAATGAATCTGAGTTCATGTGTGAAAATAACAGATATTCATGTCAGCACAGACTCATAACATGGAAGATAAATATGAAATCAGACATGTTGGACTAAAGACGAGACTGTCACTGAGGACACACACTGAGGACACACACTGTCTCTAAGGACACACACTGAGGACACACACTGAGGACACACACTGAGGACACACACTGAGGACACACACTGTCTCTAAGGACACACACTGAGGACACACACTGACTCTAAGGACAAACACACTGAGTCTTAGGACACACACTTACTCCGAGGACACACTCCGAGGACACACTCCGAGGACACACACTGTCTCTAAGGACACACACTGAGGACACACACTGTCTCTAAGGACACACACTGTCTCCGAGGACACACACTGAGGACACACACTGAGGACACACACTGAGGACACACACTGACTCTGATGACACACACTGAGGACACACACTGTCTCTGAGGACACACACTGAGGACACACACTGTCTCTGAGGACACACACTGAGGACACACACTGTCTCTAAGGACACACTCTGTCTCTGAGGACACACACTGTCTCTGAGGACTCACACTGACTCCGAGGACACATACTGACTCCGAGGACACACACTGAATCTGAGGACACACACTGAGGACACACACTGTCTCTAAGGACACACACTGTCTCTGAGGACACACACTGACTCTGAGGACACACACTGTCTCTATGGACTCACACTGACTCTGAGGACACACACTGTCTCTGAGGACACACACTGTCTCTATGGACTCACACTGACTCTGAGGACACACACTGTCTCTGAGGACACACACTGTCTCTGAGGACTCATACTGTCTCTGAGGACACACTGTCTCTGAGGACTCACACTGACTCTGAGGACACTGTCTCTGAGGACAAACTGTCTCTGAGGACACACTGTGGTGGAAACCTCTGACGTCACTACTCAATAAAAACACAAAGACATATTTTCAGGACCTGACTGAGTGTATTGGTTGTTTTGGTGACAGGACGAGTCGGAGCATCTGGAGACAGAGAGACTGAGACGTACTGGCTGAGTTAGAGATCAACTGAACCAACCAGACGTTGTGTAAACGTCTCTTCTCCGTCCCTTTAAGGAGAGTGTGCACCACACAACAGTGGAGAGTCACTTTGCTCAGTGGGCGGAGCTTTTATACGGGTTGATCTCCAACTTCACCTGCTCCGGAGCAGGTTAGCCGTCCATCATCAGTTACCATGGTGATTTAACCAGAGAAGAAGTGAACGAGCTTCGTAGGACTGAAGAAACTAAACCTGAAGTTAACCTGATAACCACAAATCCTGCTTCTGGTCCAGACCCTGGATCTTCACTGTGATACTGACTGTGTTTAGTAAAATACTGATGAAAGCAGCGTGGACTGACTCCAACCATCTACTGACCTCAGAGTCTCCAGTGGACAGGTTGGACTCTGTAGAAGACCACACAGCTCCTTCACTCCTGAGTCCTGCAGCTCGTTGCAGCTCAGATCCAGTTTTCTCAGATGAGAGGGGTTTGACCTCAGAGCTGAAGCCAGAGAAGAACAGCTGATCTCTGACAGACTGCAGCCCTCCAACCTGAAGAAAGAATAAAACTTAACTGTAAATGAATCTGAGTTCATGTGTGAAAATAACAGATATTCATGTCAGCACAGACTCATAACATGGAAGAGAAATATGAAATCAGACATGTTGGACTAAAGACGAGTCCTGATTCAGTAACAATAGATTATTTGGACCCGGTCTCTGTCCTGCAGATCAGTTTATGAAATCCAGAACTAAACACAGATGAGTTTTAACAAGTAGCTGAATATTTAAAATGTCACAGATTAATGAACGAATGGATTCAAGTTATGTCTGAAGAGGAATTATGTTCAATTAGAATTAAATCAGATAAACTGTGTATAAATGCTGTGTTATAGATATGAGATCTACAAAAGTCAGTGAACTGACCTCAGAGTCTCCAGTCGACAGGTTGGACTCTGTAGAAGACCACACAGCTCCTTCACTCCTGAGTCCTGCAGCTTGTTGTAGCTCAGATCCAGTTCTCTCAGATGAGAGGGGTTTGACCTCAGAGCTGAAGCCAGAGAAGAACAGCTGATCTCTGACAGTCTGCAGAGACTCAACCTGAAGAAAGAATAAAACTTAACTGTAAATGAATCTGAGCTCATGTGTGAAAATAACAGATATTCATGTCAGCACAGACTCATAACATGGAAGAGAAATATGAAATCAGACATGTTGGACTAAAGACGAGACTGTCACTGAGGACACACACTGAGGACACACACTGAGGACACACACTGTCTCTAAGGACACACACTGACTCCGAGGACACACACTGAGGACACACACTGACTCTGAGGACACACACTGAGGACACACACTGTCTCTGAGGACACACACTGACTCCGAGGACACACACTGAGGACACACACTGACTCTGATGACACACACTGAGGACACACAATGACTCCGAGGACACACACTGAATCTGAGGACACACACTGAGGACACACACTGTCTCTAAGGATACACACTGTCTCCGAGGACACACACTGAGGACACACACTGACTCTGAGGACACACACTGAGGACACACACTGTCTCTGAGGACACACACTGACTCCGAGGACACACACTGAGGACACACACTGTCTCTAAGGACACACACTGTCTCTGAGGACACACAATGACTCAGAGGACACACACTGAGGACACACACTGACTCTGAGGACACACACTGAGGACACACACTGTCTCTGAGGACACACACTGACTCCGAGGACACACAATGACTCAGAGGACACACACTGAGGACACACACTGACTCTGAGGACACACACTGAGGACACACACTGTCTCTGAGGACACACACTGAGGACACACACTGTCTCTGAGGACACACACTGAGGACACACACTGTCTCTAAGGACACACACTGTCTCTAAGGACACACACTGTCTCCGAGGACACACACTGACTCCAAGGACACATACTGAATCTGAGGACACACACTGAGGACACACACTGTCTCTAAGGACACACACTGTCTCTGAGGACACACACTGACTCTGAGGACACACACTGTCTCTATGGACTCACACTGACTCTGAGGACACACACTGTCTCTGAGGACACACACTGTCTCTATGGACTCACACTGTCTCTGAGGACACACACTGTCTCTGAGGACTCACACTGTCTCTGAGGACACACTGTCTCTGAGGACTCACACTGACTCTGAGGACACACTGTCTCTGAGGACACACACTGAGGACACACACTGAGGACACACACTGTCTCTGAGGACAAACTGTCTCTGAGGACACACTGTGGTGGAAACCTCTGACGTCACTACTCAATAAAAACACAAAGACATATTTTCAGGACCTGACTGAGTGTATTGGTTGTTTTGGTGACAGGACGAGTCGGAGCATCTGGAGACAGAGAGACTGAGACGTACTGGCTGAGTTAGAGATCAACTGAACCAACCAGACGTTGTGTAAACGTCTCTTCTCCGTCCCTTTAAGGAGAGTGTGCACCACACAACAGTGGAGAGTCACTTTGCTCAGTGGGCGGAGCTTTTATACGGGTTGATCTCCAACTTCACCTGCTCCGGAGCAGGTTAGCCGTCCATCATCAGTTACCATGGTGATTTAACCAGAGAAGAAGTGAACGAGCTTCGTAGGACTGAAGAAACTAAACCTGAAGTTAACCTGATAACCACAAATCCTGCTTCTGGTCCAGACCCTGGATCTTCACTGTGATACTGACTGTGTTTAGTAAAATACTGATGAAAGCAGCGTGGACTGACTCCAACCATCTACTGACCTCAGAGTCTCCAGTGGACAGGTTGGACTCTGTAGAAGACCACACAGCTCCTTCACTCCTGAGTCCTGCAGCTCGTTGAGGCTCAGATCCAGTTCTCTCAGATGAGAGGGGTTTGACCTCAGAGCTGAAGCCAGAGAAGAACAGCTGATCTCTGACAGACTGCAGTACTCCAACCTGAAGAAAGAATAAAACTTAACTGTAAATGAATCTGAGTTCATGTGTGAAAATAACAGATATTCATGTCAGCACAGACTCATAACATGGAAGATAAATATGAAATCAGACATGTTGGACTAAAGACGAGTCCTGATTCAGTAACAATAGATTATTTGGACCCGGTCTCTGTCCTGCAGATCAGTTTATGAAATCCAGAACTAAACACAGATGAGTTTTAACAAGCAGCTGAATATTTAAAATGTCACAGATTAATGAATGAATGGATTCAAGTTATGTATGAAGAGGAATTATGTTCAATTAGAATTAAATGAGATGAACTGTGTATAAATGCTGTGTTATAGATATGAGATCTACAAAAGTCAGTGAACTGACCTCAGAGTCTCCAGTCGACAGGTTGGACTCTCCAGTCCAGCACACAGCTCCTTCACTCCTGAGTCCTGCAGCTCGTTGTAGCTCAGAACCAGTTCTCTCAGATGTGAGGGGTCTGACTTCAGAGCTGAAGCCACGACTTCACAGTGAATCTCTGAGAGTCCACAATCACCGAGTCTGTAATTAAAGAAAATATCAAATGTGTTAGAATAAAATCAGAAAACACAACATTCATACAAAACGTGATCATGTGACCCTCACCCTGGTTAATCCACTTTCTGCCTCTTGAACATTTGATCTTAAAAACACCTCAAGAGAATCCTTTCAGATTTGGTACAAGCGTTCATTCAGACTAACAGATGACCTCATTAGATTCAGGTGGTCAAAGGTCAGAGGTCAAGGACTTTAACATGACGTCTCAAGTCTGTCTTTAGAGAACTTCTTCACATTTTGACCAGTTGGACTCAAAGATCAACTGATTAGATTTCAGTGGTCGAAGGTCAAAGGTTACAGTGACCTCATATTATTGTGAATGCAACATGTCAGTGACCTGCAGGGACTGACTCTGCACTAGGAGGCGCTGGCGTACAAACACAGGATGATAATTCTAGTTTGAACATCTGCACTGATTCAACATGTTATTGATCATGTCTAGACTCACAGAGCCTTCCTGCAGTTCCTCACAGCTGGGATCAGTCTCCGTCGACCCTGGTATGATGTGTTGAACTTCTTCAGGTCCAACTCATCCAGAACCTCCTCTGACATCTGCAGCATGTAGGCCAGAGCTGAGCAGTGGATCCCAGAGAATTTCTTCCTTGATTTGTTCTCTGACGTCAGGAACTGTTGCATCTGCTGATGTACTGAGTGGTCGTTCATCTCAGTCAGACAGTGGAAGATGTTGATGCTTCTGTCAGGAGAAATGTTATTACTCTGCATCTTCTTCAGGTTGTTGATGATTCTCTGGATGATCTCTGGATTGTTCTCTGTCCGACCCAGCAGGCCTCCTAAGACTCTCTGGTTGGACTCCAGACTGAGGCCGTGAAGGAAGCGAACAAACAGATCCAGGTGACCATTTTTACTGGTGAGGGATTTCTCCATGGTTCTCTTCAGGAGGTCATTCAGGGAGAAGGTTCCCCTTGTGTTCCCATATGTTCCCAAGAAGTTCTTGAGTTCTTCTGAGTTCCTCTTGGTGTAACAGTGGAACATGTAGACTGCAGCCAGAAACTCCTGAACGCTCAGATGAACAAAGCAGTAGACTGATTTCTGGAAGATCACACACTCTCTTCTGAAGATCTCAGTACAAACTCCTGAGTACACCGAGGCCTCTGTGACATTAAGACCACACTGCTCCAGGTCTTCTTGGTAGAACATGATGTTTCCTTCCTCCAGATGTTTAAGTGCCAGCCTCCCCAGCTTCAGAAGAACGTCCCTGTCAGCCTCCGTCAGCTGCTGTGGACTCGTCTCATGTCCTCCACCGTACTTGTTGTTCTTCCTCTTTGTCTGAACCAGCAGGAAGTGTGAGTACAGGTCCGTCAGGGTCTTGGGCAGCTCTCCTCTCTGGTCTGTGGTCAACATGTGCTCCAGAACTGTAGCACTGATCCAGCAGAAGACTGGGATTTGACACATGATGTGGAGGCTCCTGGACGTCTTGATGTGTGAGATGATTCTGCTGCTCAGCTCCTCATCACTGAATCTCCTCCTGAAGTACTCCTCCTTCTGGGCGTCAGTGAAGCCTCGTACTTCTGTCACCCTGTCAACACATGTAGAAGGGATCTGATTGGCCGCCGCAGGTCGGGAGGTTATCCAGACGAGAGCCGAGGGAAGCAGATTCCCCTGGATGAGGTTTGTCAGCAGCACGTTGACTGATGACCTCTGTGTGACCTCAGACACGACCTCCCTGTGGTTGAAGTCCAGAGAAAGTCTGCTTTCATCCAGGCCGTCAAAGATGATCAAAGGTTCACAGACAGCGAGCGTCTCTGCCGTGAGCTTCTGTAATGTTGGATGGAAAACACGGAGCAGCGTGAGAAGACTGTGCTGCTCGTCTCTCACCAGGTTCAGCTCCCTGAACGAAAGGACAGCCAGCAGACCCACATCTTGGTTTTCTAAACCCTCTGCCCAGTCCAGAGTGAACTTCTGCACCGAGAAGGTTTTTCCAACGCCAGCGACGCCGTTGGTCAGGACGACTCTGATGCTGCTCTGCTGGTCAGTGAAGGCTTTAAAGATGTCGTGGCACTTGATGGGAGTGTCGTGGAGGCTCTTCATCTTGGAAGCCGTCTCAAGCTGCATCACCTCATGTTGAGTATTAACCTCTTCACTCTGTCCCTCTGTGATGTAGAGCTCAGTGTAGATCCTGTTGAGGAGGGTTCTACTTGCTGTTTCCTCAGTTCCTTCAGTCACATGTTCACATCTCCTCCTCAGACTGATCTTATGTTGGTCTAAAACCTCCTGCAGACCCCGATCTGCTGAAAGACAAGAAACAATGTGAGAGACAGAGAATCTGAGAATCTGCTGATTGTTTTCATCAGATACAGAAAAACTAGAGAAATCAAAGCTTTTGAACTTTGTGCTTTTATAACCAAGTGAAATGTTGATGCTGTATGAAGGAACAAAATCAGACATGTGCTGTTGTCAGAAGTGAAGACATCAGCAGACACATGTACAGTGCTGCTCTGACCGGCTGTCTGAGCTCCAGCTCCTCTTCTGGATCTTTTTCCACACTGGGGACAGGAGGAGTCTCCTGAAGAACCAGACTGGTCCCAGTATGAGGTGATGCACTGTCTGCAGAACCAGTGTCCACAGCTGGTGGAGACTGGATCCTTCAGGACGTCCTGACACGAAGCACAGCGGGACGACTGCTCCTCCTCAGAAACATGACTCCTCCTCCTCCTCCTCTCTCTGTGAAGACATTTCCTGGTAAGTAAATTGTCACAGTCACAGGTCGTCATTTTGTCATGATTGATTGTCAGTTGTAAGATGACTGTTGTTCAGCATCAGAGGTCAGACTCCAGAGAAACAACGTTGGCAACTCATTGAATCTGATAATAATGGAAGCATGAGAAGCTCAGGACAAACTCAGGCTGAAGTAAAACAGGTAAAAATAGAAATACTGACATTTTTGTCCAGACTCATGAGGTCAACGTGACCTTTGACCACTGAAATCTCACCAGTTCATCTTTAAGTCCAAGTGACAAGTTAACTGAAGGAATCCCCCTACGACAGATTGGGAACTCCTGTTCAAGAGCCCGTAAACATGTTTTATGAGGCCACCGTGACCTTTGACCCAAATCTAATCAGTTAACCTGAGTCTCAGAGAACATTTGTACCAAGTTTGAAGAAATCCCCTCAGGGCGTTCTCGAGATGTCCCAGTCACAAGAATGGGATGGACGGACAGAGCCTGAAAACAGGATGCCTCTGGCTACTGGGTGTCACAGAGTAAATGGTCTGTAAATGGTCTCAAGTGCTTTGAGGGACAAATATCATCCATTTGGTTTTCATGTACTTGTACAAAGTTGCAGGATTTGATATCATACAGGCCGTTAAGAAAATGTAACTGGAGGATAAAACTGTGTCGTCTGCATTAAAGTGAGAAAGACTATTATACTTTTGATGGATCGAGAAGTCGCAGGTGCAGTAAAATAAAAGTCGTCCTAGAACTGAACCTTGATGTTACAACAATCGATGTGAGCAGAGGATGAAAAACAGTTTTCTATTCCAACTGAAACTCAGTAAGAAGTGAAACATTTCAACACTGGACCGTGAAGAACAACTCCGACCTCCAGGTGTTTTACAAAATGTCAGGACTGTGTCAAAAGCTGCTTTTTACAGACAATAATATGAATAAATAATATGAATAAAGTTTATCTTCATTACTATAGAAACAAGAAGCAGCTGATCCACTGGATCTGGAACTAACAGGTGACAGTGTTTTCCAACATCTGGTCTGTCGTCATTGATTTATTATTTTCTTCTGATCAACTAATGATTATCGATTCTTATTCAATACAAAAGAAGAGTTCCATGTTTGTATGCCTCTGCTGACCAGAGAAGTTTCTGTCGACTGGTCAGAATCTTTAGAAATTGCTGGCAGCTTCTTGAAGTTCAGATGAAAAATGGATTCTCTCCTCTATCAAGGCTCATTTTCCATCTTTGCTGCAGTAAAAAAGAATCTGGACGACTTCCATTGGAGGGTTTCATGTCCCACTGGGAGGAGCCCACACGTCATTGGAGGGATTATTTACCCATCAAGCCTAGGGGGAGCCACTGAGAGACAGTGGACAGTTTGGAGGTTCACAGGTTTGTTTCCTTACTTTGTGTGTGAGGGTCCAGGTTCAATACTGAAGTTTAGAGGTTGTCTTTTGGACTGGTTACTCTTCAGAGACAAACAGCTGAACTCTGGAGACTCTGCTCTCAGTCTGTGGTCCTCACCTCTGCAAACACAAACATGTTTTTATTCAGAATCATTCACTGATTCATTCTCTGAGGATTCAGTTTGGAGGTTCACATGTTTGTAGCAGGTCTCTTACTTTGTGTGTGAGGGTCCAGGTTCAATACTGAAGTTTATAGGATGTCTTTTGGACCGGTCACTCTTCAGAGACACACAGCTGAACTCTGGAGACTCTGCTCTGTCCTCTTCCTCCTCATAACCACTCATCTTCAGTCTGAGAGGAAAAACACTGTGAGCTCCCAGGAATCAGGACAAACAAGTCTGTTAAAGAACCTCACCCAAGAATACGACCCACACACGTATCAACTTGTTTTTCTTGCAGTCTCTGTGTGTGGAAAGAAATCGGTCTCGACTGTTCTCGTCTCTACAGTCCAGAGAAGAA
This sequence comes from Paralichthys olivaceus, assembly GCF_024713975.1. Lineage (NCBI taxonomy): Eukaryota > Metazoa > Chordata > Actinopteri > Pleuronectiformes > Paralichthyidae > Paralichthys > Paralichthys olivaceus. The sequence continues at coordinate 18,330,584 of NC_091109.1, forward strand.
AACTGACTCAGAGTTTGAAGAATTGAACCTTGATGTTACAGCAATTGATGGGAGCAGAGGATGAAAAACAGTTTTCTATTCCAACTGAAAAGGTTCAGTCTCTCAGTAAGGAAGCGAATCATTTCAACACTGGACCCTGAAGACCAAGTCCCACACAAGACCCAGAGTGAATAGATAGAAGGACATTATGATGCTCCTTGAACAGAGCAGATTCTAATGTGCTGAGCCACAAACCGTCTGTTAAAGATGATAAAAGAGAAACCTGGAGAAGTTCTTATGGTCACTGGGATATACGGTTGTTTCTTTAGATGAGTGGATGGTGCAACTTGCTTCTCTGTCAGACCTTGATGCAGAATGACTCAGTGTGTTGAGTACATGTCATTTACATTGTGAACCTACACAGAGTCGACGAATGTGACCTCTGGTAGCTCCCCGATTCCTTCAAATACGTCTAATGACTGAATCTTCTTCACCTCGTTTACCGGGCTATTTCCTGTTATAAGCATTGACGTCAATAAAATCAACAGAGAGCAGTTTGGAGGTTGACGGGTTTGTGGTCTGTTACTTTATGTGTGAGATGTAAGTATAGCAACAGTGATGTGTTTTAAATATATATATATATAATATAATATATATTTTTACACCTGCCTCACTAAAGATCAACTGTCCGATCAGCTGGGGCCACACAGCTCTTCTTCCCCCTTTGTACAAAATGAATATGTGGTTTTCTGAGATAATTTTACAAGAACAAATTGACCTCAGTGGTCAGCATGAACACACCAACATGAAAACATATTTAGAGCTACAAGAGAGACCTCAAGAAAATAAACAGAGTCCACAGTTTGGAGGTTCACATGTTTGCAGCAGGTCTCTTACTTTGTGTGTGAGGGTCCAGGTTCAATACTGAAGTTTGGAGGATTTCCTTTGGACTGGTTACTCTTCAGAGACACACAGCTGAACTCTGGAGACTCTGCTCTGTCCTCTTCCTCCACATAAACACTCATCTTCAGTCTGAGAGGAAAAACACTGTGAGCTCAAACACACACACAATGAAGCCAGGTACATAAATTCAATGTTTCTTGAAATATAAGTCAACCCTCCTACACTGTCTCCCTGTTGCCACGGTAACCTGAGACAGTTTTAGGTTGAATGTGTTGGACTCAGCTGATCACAGCTTGAGTCAAACTGTTGATTGACAGAAGTTCATCCTGACTCTTCTTCTCTCGACAGTCCACGTGTAGAAAAACTGACTCAGAGTCAGTGACAGTAAAATAATATTCATGAATAATATGAATGTTGCTGAACACTCACCAGCTTCAGACTTCACGTTTCCTCCTTCTGCTCCTCACAGTTTAAACTAAGTCTGAACACTTTCACTTTCACTGGCTGCTCCTCCTCTCTGCAGTTACTGGACATCACATGACCCTGTGTGTGTGTGTGTGTGTGTGTGTGTGCGTTCAAATTAAATCTGCTGTTTATAACTTAACTAACGTAACTTTTCACAGACATTAATAATAATAAATAATATAAATAAAGTTTATCTTCATTACTATAGAAACAAGAAGCAGCTGATCCACTGGATCTTTAGAAATTGTTGGCAGCTTATTGAAGTTCAGATGAAAAATGGATTCTCTCCTCTATCAAGGCTCATTTTTGATCTTTGCTGCAGTAAAAAA
>NC_091109.1:18337259-18354759 GCF_024713975.1 Paralichthys olivaceus
ACTCAGGATGTGCAGTGTGAAAGATGTTGAGTTGTTATGGGGACGATGTGCCGCTCCTGCTTTGACTCATGTCAGGGACCGCGCAGAGGACGGAGCGGTGCTCTGCTCAAAGTGACAACCTGTTCATCTAATGTGTGTCACTGTCTTCCAGGATGTGTCCACCCTGACACCTCTGTCTCCAGAGATTATCAGCAGACAGGCCACCATCAATATCGGTAATGAAATCTGTCATTGACTGGGACTGTATTTGAATCGTGCTACAATCACCAGCTCCCTCTTTAAAGACCGTGTTTTGACCGCTCTCCCTCCAGGTACCATCGGCCATGTGGCCCATGGAAAGTCCACAGTGGTGAAGGCCATCTCTGGTGTTCACACTGTCAGGTTCAAGAATGAGCTGGAGAGGAACATCACCATCAAGTTAGGATATGCTAACGCTAAGGTAAGCAAGCAACTGGGCGGTTTCTGTCAACTTGGCCTCTTCCTTAATGCCTCTGTTTAAATACTAAAGACTCAACCCTTGTTAAGAGAAGCCGATAGCCACTTTACTTTTTACCCTCCCATCTTGTCCTAGATCTATAAACTGGATGACCCCAGCTGTCCCAGGCCAGAGTGCTACAGGTCGTGCGGCAGCAGCACTCCAGATGAGTTTCCCACAGACCTCCCCAGCACCAAGGGCAACTTCAAACTGGTCAGGTAAGACCGGAGAGGGAGGACGGTCTCGTCCAAGAAGCTCAGATGAAGTCGTTTCAGCTACTCCTCAATTTGTTATTTACAAATCTGTAAACTCTTTATTCATCCACCATTCTTTCCTTTCTCTCCCAGACATGTGTCATTTGTGGACTGTCCTGGTCATGACATTTTGATGGCGACTATGTTGAACGGAGCAGCTGTCATGGATGCAGCCCTCCTGCTGATTGGTACGCGTCTAATCATACCTCCAAGATGACAAACTGTGCTGTTAACTCCCAGTTGTGTTGGAAATCCTGAGTTTTGTTCGTCTCACTCTCTGACAGCGGGCAACGAGTCGTGTCCTCAGCCCCAGACGTCAGAGCACCTGGCAGCCATAGAGATCATGAAGCTGAAGCACATCCTCATCCTGCAGAACAAGATCGACCTGGTGAAGGAGAGCCAGGCCAAAGAGCAGTACGAGCAGATCCTCGCCTTCGTACAGGGTGAGTCAAAACAAACCCGCACTGGACATTATTGGACATTTTCTGGATCTTCTCCTGCAGCCTGTAAAATGTCTGAGTGAGTCCATGTGAGAGAACATCTGGAACCTTCCCAGTGAGCCGACGCCGTGTGGACGAGCTGTAAACAACAACACTGATCTTCACACAGCAGAGTTTAGACGTCATGTCCCGCCTCCTGCTGCTCTACAGGCTCCACCCCTCACCTGAATGTCCCCCACATGTTCCTGTTGTTGTGAACGAGTCGGACGATCTGCTGCTTCACACGTGAGAGACAAGTCGGAAAGTCCCTGGCACCTGATGTTATGTGTAACGTTCTCCTGCAGGCACCGTGGCAGAGGGAGCGCCCATCATCCCTATCTCGGCCCAGCTGAAGTATAACATCGAGGTGGTTTGTGAGTACATCGTCAAAAAGATCCCAGTGCCCATCAGAGACTTCACGTCCGAGCCCAGACTCATCGGTGAGAAAACCTCACACGTTCTGGTTTCACGCTTGTCATCGTTGCCTTTCTGTGTCTGTTCAAACTGTCGTTTTCCATATTTCAGTCATCAGATCTTTTGATGTGAACAAACCCGGTTGCGAGGTTGATGACCTGAAAGGTGGTGTGGCAGGAGGAAGTATCCTCAAGGGCGTGCTTAAGGTGAGGATCGAGAGAAAAATTTGATTGGCAACAAGAAGGAAACGTAAAAGTTTATTTTATATTTTGAAAAGTGGATTTGTTCATCGATTTCTTCTACAGAAATCTTGCTGTGTATGGTTGCTAGGTAACATCAGCCGATAAGAGCCTTTTGTTTTGTGCTGATTTGAATATTAAGTGTTTTTTATGGATTGTATTTGAGTTTTGTTTTCATTCACAGTTATTTCTAAAGTTACGTTTAAACTGTAAAATATCAAATCTTGGGATATTAGCAAGTCTCAGAGACATTCACAGAGAGCCTTGTGTTATTTTATGTAGCGATGGTTCCCTGTACAGAACTCAGAGTCGATGTACTTCAGGACTTTAGTGCGTCGTCATCATGCACCGTTTGAGTCGCATTTTCTCTAAACTGCGGTCCGTTGCTCTGTGCGACCTCCAGGTGGGGCAGGAGATCGAGGTGCGACCAGGTATCGTGTCCAAAGACCAGGAAGGAAAACTGATGTGCAAACCCATCTTCTCCAAGATCGTGTCTCTGTTCGCTGAGCACAATGACCTCCAGTACGCTGCACCCGGGGGCCTGATTGGTACGTCCACGCCGACCCAGTTCAGCGTAGGGTCGGTGAATTGTTATAGAGGCAGCGGGTCGGATCCTGCAGTCAGACGATGTGCATTTTTAAAATCCAGCAAACGGTTCAAACTGCAACAGAATAATTACTTATGTCCGTGTCCTGGGGATGCTGCCCTTCGGAAAGTGTATCATCTTGAACAGCTTCACGTGAAGTTATATAATACGTGTCTGTGTGCAGGTGTGGGCACAAAGATCGACCCGACGCTGTGCCGTGCCGATCGTATGGTCGGTCAGGTGCTCGGTGCCGTCGGAGCGCTGCCAGAGATCTTTACGGAGCTGGAGATCTCCTATTTCCTGCTCAGGAGGCTGCTGGGAGTCCGCACAGAGGGAGACAAGAAGGCTGCCAAGGTGAGACGTCAGTTGTGATGTTTAAGGCCTGAAGAGAAGCGCTCAGACGTCAGATCTTAAAATGTTTTGGTCGCGTTGAGGAAACCAGGAGCAAATGATTTGTTTCTGTTGTGTTGACATCCTCCCGTGTCTTTGTGTCCCTGCAGGTCCAGAAGCTGTCTAAGAACGAGGTGCTGATGGTGAACATCGGCTCATTGTCGACAGGCGGCCGCGTCAGCGCTGTCAAGGCCGATCTGGCCAAGATCGTCCTCACCAACCCCGTCTGCACAGAAGTCGGAGAGAAAATCGCTCTGAGTCGCCGAGTGGAGAAACATTGGCGGTAAAGATCAGGGCGCCTGCTGAAACATGCAGAGAGACGAAAGCTGTCGCTCAGTGAACGAAGCTTCGGTTTTCTCGAATGAAAAAACTAAACAAATCCAGAAACTTTACATCTTCAACATTACGACAAATATTCCTGGATGCAGTGATGTTTTGTTGATCTGGTGTAAAACATCCATCACATCTGATGTCACAGAATCACCTCAGCTCACATATGTTTTGTTTTCAGCGAGTGTTGTTGTCTAACCAGACGTCTCCTCTTCTCTCCTGTCAGTCTGATTGGTTGGGGGCAGATCAGGAGGGGCGTGACCATCACACCCACAGTGGACGATGACTGAGGAGAACGAACCCGGGACGTCGGCGTGGAGCTCCCGTCAGCAGGACAACATCCATCTCACTCTTCTTGGCTTTTCTTTTTGGTTTTTGTTTTCCCCCACAAGGAGGAAGGGAACATAGGACATGTCGGTGGTGTAAAGACGCCTCCTCGCTCTGCGCTGCTCTTCTTTCTCTGCAGACACGGCAGAGCCTCAGATTAGGTTCCTGCCGTCAGTGACCTGTATTCTCTGCAGATGAAGGAGGTCAGAGGAGGACAGAGGAGGAGGCGCTTTAGACTGGGAACAGTGCTCCACAGGAGGTTCAGCTGCAGCCACGTTCAGAGTGAACCAGAGTTTATTCAGTGCAGAGATGTTCCTGTACTGTCCTCAGATTCCACTCAGATCTAATAAAACACATTTGGAAGTAACGTCTGGTTTTTTGGTTTCATTCATGTCACAAGACGTCACTGCAGCGATCAACTGGTCAGAGGGATTGTTAGAATTCTTTCACTGGAATTATTTGTTGGTGAAAAACTGTAAAAGACGTCTGTTTACTGAAAAGTCTGAAGATTTAATTGCATCTTGAAACTAAATGTGAAGAATTAGTAAAGAATATATTTGAGTAAATAGAAAATATATGAGAATATATGTGTTTTTTGTGAAACCAGTTTACTGATTGTGACCATTTGCATAGAGGTGAGTTCATCTGATTCAAAGATGAAGAGCTGAACTTCCTCCAGCTGGTTTTCAGATCACACACATTATTTTCACGTTATCTTTCTGAAGAAACTCGAAACGGATCTGAATCTCAGAAATCTACAGAACTCTTTCTCGCCCTGTAAAATCTACTCAATAAAAACCTCTGGCTCCTGAGGCGCTCTGCAGATCTCATAAAGAAATACTGGTCACCTCCCACTGACACAGGTGGTTCATTTATACAACTTCACCTGCACTTATTTTGAAAATACATTTTAAAGATAGCCTTGTTAAATATATCTTTCACACACACACATATATATATATATATATATATATTCAATATAAATTATTTACTGAAGGTGTACTTCGCACTTCCGGGATGATCCACCTGACGAGCACGAGACGAGACGTCATCAGGTGACACGAGTCCAGAGGATCTGACGTCACCTGAGACAGATTCAGTTCGTTTCTCATGAGATTTACCTGCGGACTGTGTTTTCCATATGATATTATATTGTATTATATATCGAGCTGTAGATTTATTGGATGTTCACCTGCGGACTGCAGATCAAAGTTGAGCTCACGACAGGAAACAGAAATCGTCTTTGATCTGAGCCTCATGGATTCTGCAGGTGAGCTGAATCTTCTGGTTCTGTCGCTTCAAACTCACACAACAGAACCGGTGGACACTCGGTGCATCACAGTCTAATGTCCACACACTTTAAACTGCAGATTGTTCCTGACAGAAAACACACAGATGACTTATTTCTAATATAAGTTTTTTTGTGTCTGTGTAATAATAATCGTCATCTTCCTGTTTCACTGGTTTAATGAGAATCTTTGTCTCCACCAATGAAGGAGAGGACACAAACAACCAGTGATTCCCATGGAGAGGTCCCTCGATGGACACGTTTCATTTTCACGATCGCTTCATGGTCAAAATAACTTTAGAACTTTGGAACTAAAGGATCCTTTAGTTATAAGAACCTGAATGACTCAACATGTTAACAGTGGAGTCACAGACACGTTAAGATCAGGCTTTGGGTTCATGGTGAGTTCAGCTAATGGTAAAACTTCCTGACTTGTTCTCTGTCCCATTGGTCAGATGGTCATCGTGGGCGTGACGCTGGCAGTCAGAGACGTTCCCCTCTCGACATCATCATGAGTCAGATTCGCCGGAAACGCACGGCCTCAGACAGGAAGCCGCTGGGACGCTTCCTGTCCCGGACATCTGAGCGAGCGGGGTTTCCTGAGGATGGAGACTCGGAGGGGAGGGAGGAGAGAGCACAGAGCTCAGGTGGGTTTCTACTCATGAGACCTTCTCTTTCTCGTGGTGACACTGTCACAGCACAGTTTGGCTTGAAAATATCTTCCATCGCATCCAAACATTTGTTTCACACGAACACGAACTAGTTCCTCGAGTTGTGAGAAAACCGAGGGGGGAGAGAGGAGAAACACATCCAGCTACAGCGTCAAGGGAAATGTTGCTCCCAAGATTTTTGTCTATACTGTGGTGATTTGTCAAACTCAGATCGTTTGACGAAAGAACACGAGCACGGACGACTAATAACGCACACGGGTCCTCATCATGTCACACACGTGTGTTCGGCTCCTCAGGTGTCACAGGTGCAGAGGACGAGCGAGACGCCGGCTGGGGTCGAGTGTGTGTTTTCCTGCAGAGGCTCGGGAAGACAGTCGACAGCAGGAGCCTCAGTCTGGCTCACTGTGATCTGACCGCTACGGACCTGCTGGAGCTCGGTACACACACACACACACATACACACACACACACACACACACACACACACACACACACACACACAAATAAATTGTGCTGCTCCACTGTCATGGCCGTGATGGTTTTTTTAACGTCGTCCTCAGCCACGTTGCTCCACTTCCTGCCTCAGCTGGAGGAGATGGACGTTTCCTGGAACGAGCTGATTGGTGGATGTCTGAGCGCGTTGACCTCTCACCTCCATCATGTGGGCGGGATCAGGACGCTGAGGCTCTGCAGCTGCAGGCTGAACGCTGGTGATGTCACTGCACTGGGTGGGAACCTCCAGGATTATAATTTACTACATTTAAAAAGATGCACGACCAAGATTCATGAAAGCTTCGGACATTTTTCATTTTCGACGTGTTTCGAGTTTTCTCTCAGGTTCTTTACGTCTCATGTGAAACAGCCGGTGCAGCTTTAACACAGGGTGAACACGACACTGTGCTTTTACAGGGGAGGCTCTCTGCTGCGTCCCACATTTGGAGATCCTCGATATGTCCTGGAACGGCGGTGTTGGAGGCGGAGGGCTGCAAGGCCTCCTGGGTAAAATGCACCCACCACTGAGGGAGATTCACCTGGTTTCCTGTCAGCTCTCTGCAGCTGATGCTACTGCGCTGGGTAATACAATCAACGTCCATCAACACATTGATAAGAGAGGAAAGATAAGCAGATAAGAGGCTGACCGATGTTTCAAATATTTCCCACAATGCCACAGAGGCACAGCGTTGACACTCTCTGTGTGATGTGGTTGTTTGGTTTTGTCTGCTCTCCCCAGACTCTCGGTGCTGGACGTCTCCTGTAACCCTCAGCTCTCGCAGGAAGTCGTCGGTGGCGGCGGCGGCTTCAGTGACCTGGCCGCCTCCCTCTCTCACGCCACCTCCCTCACCACGCTTCGACTGCAGGCCTGCGGTCTGTCGACGGACCACCTCGACGCTCTGGGTAGGAGATCTAGTCTTCTGTGAACTGTCAGCGTGTATTCGAGATGATGAAAGCCCCCCCCCCCCCCCCTCTGCCCTGCAGGTGGTTCGCTGCGCCTCCTCCCCTCAGTGCGGGAGCTGGACCTGTCCTGTAACAAGGGTCTGTCTGGAGGACTGAGCCGCCTCACCTTCCACCTGGCTCACCTCGACCACCTGGCTCACCTCGACCTTCACCTGTGCTGTCTCACACACACAGACCTGGAGGCCCTCGGTACGTCTGTGTGTGTGTGAGTGTGTGTGAGTGTGTGTGAGTGTGTGTGTGTGTGTGTGTGTGTGTGTGTGTGTGTGTGTGTGTGGGCACATGCAGCAGCCGTCATGTGACTCCTTGTTTTCAGTCCAGGCGCTCCCCTCTCTGACGGCGCTCACAGAGCTCAACGTGTCGTCCAATAAGGAGGCAGGGGCTTCCCTTCACGCGCTGGTCTCCGCCCTCCCTCTGACACAGATGAAGCGTCTGCCGCTCAACAGCTGCAGCCTCAGTGAGGAGTCATTCGCTGCTCTGGGTACAAATATACTTCTGATACTTGTACTGACATTACTACTAATACTACTGCTAGTACTGCAGCTACTTCAGTCGGGCAGCTCTTATTGCTGTTCACAAAATACTAATGTTGTAATTGTGTGTGTGTGTGTGTGTGTGTGTCAGCTCTGGCCGTGCCGTACCTCCGCAGTGTGGATGTTTCCTGGTGTAAAGTGGTCGGAGGTCGCGTGGCTCTGCTTCTTGACGCTCTGCAGCCGTCGGCCGTCCTGGAGCTTCGTCTCAGCAGCTGTGAACTCTCCACTGACGACCTGCGTCACTTAGGTAACAGAACAAACGTGTCCGGTGTTCATAAACTCTTCACTCAGCTTTTCGATGAGTGTGAACTGTGGGTGGAGGAGGGAACAGAATGAAAACACGATATGAAAAGCTGCAGAATGAGAGTAAGAGTTCTGACTTACTTTTGAACCTCGTCCGTCTCGTGCAGCCGTGGTCTGCAGACGTGGTTGCATGTCGTCTCTGCGAGTGCTGGATCTCTCCTACAACGGTTCGGTGGGTGACGACGGCTGGTCCGCTCTGTTTGAAGCCGGAGGCCTGGGCTCGCTGGAGGATGTCGACCTTAGCCTGCGACCTTCGACCTCTGCCTCCTGCTCGGCCTGGCTGCCGGCGCTGCTCCGCGCCCTGCCTCGACTGCCGGCGCTGACCCGGCTGGCCGTGCAGCGATGGACGATGGGCTCCCGGGAACGACAGCAGCTGTGCCACGGCGTGAAGAAACGAGATGTCCTGCTGGAGTGGGATCCAGATGTTAAAGGGACGACCGATCAGGACGGTCCAGAGGAGTAGGGACCGTGTCGAGAATTCAGCTAATCTGACGTCATGTGTCACTGATGAAACTCATCTGGTTTATCACAACTAGAAGGTTTCAACACAGCGTGAAAGAATCAACTCATTTATAGGTTTCCAGTTTTGTGATCTCAACAGTTTATTCGAACAAAACGTCCTCCATCGAGCACGCGTCCTCACCGAGCACGCGTCCTCATCGAGCACGCGTCCTCATCGAGCACGCGTCCTCACCGAGCACACGTCCTCCATCGAGCACACGTCCTCATCGAGCACGCGTCCTCCATCGAGCACGCGTCCTCCATCGAGCACACGTCCTCACCGAGCACACGTCCTCCATCGAGCACACGTCCTCACCGAGCACACGTCCTCACCGAGCACACGTCCTCACCGAGCACACGTCCTCACCGAGCACACGTCCTCACCGAGCACACGTCCTTCGCACCCTTCTACAAACTGATTTCATCAGTTTGTAGGTGGGAGTGGTTCGGAATGGTTCATTTGAACAACACGTGTGATTTTATGTCAGTATCATGTTGTCGTTTGATTGAAACATGAACTCTTTCACTTTTAGCACGATGTACTTTAAATCAATGCTGAAGGCTAAATTCACAAAGTGTAATCTGTGCGTTCAAAATTTAAATGTAAACATGAAGCTGAAGATTTTGATTTTTGATAAAGAATTCAGGTTTTTTTATTTTATTCGGTGGGTTTAAGTCTCTGTCTGTTGTTGGTTTTAATGTGGGGGGAACAAGCTGCTGTTTCTCTGTGTGCGGTGGATTCTCCGGAGACAAGCTCCTCCAGGTTGTTTCTCCAGATCAGGGCCACAGAATAAACTGATGCCACTTCCTCCGTTCAGCCGCCAGAGCTTCACTTGGTCTTAATCTCAACACAAACACAACGTTGGTGTTTCTACTGAATAAAGTTTTCCATGCTCCAACTCACCTTTACTTATTCACCAGTAATAAAGACTCTTAGTATTTACTTAATGAGCATTAAACTTTATTATCTGTTCGGTGTTTAATTAGTTTCACTTTCTGAAACCGACATTCAACGTTCACATTTCATTGCATACCTTTCGATTCCCGTGTAGATATACCTGAAATATCTTGTTTTAACTGCTGTGAGTAAATGTTCAGTCACATTTAAACCATCACATCAAGAACCTTTTCAGCATCACTTTGTTTTTACAGTTTTATACTAAAATAAGTTAGTAAAAGTATTTTGTTTCCATGAAGATGTTTGAAAAAAACAGGATGCAGAAAACCCAGAGATAATAATAATAATAAGTATACAAGTGTAGTTTAGTAATAAAGAAATAAATTCAACGATTAAACAAAGGCTCTTGTTTTCTTGTCAACCCTTTGTTTTTAATTGTATTTTCCTGTTTCGTTGTACAACGTTAACACAGTAGTGAATGTTTGAATGTCTGTACAAGTGATGCAGATGTTTCATCCCAAAATAAAAGCATAAAACAAGCAAACAGCTGCTTTAAAATGAAACACTAACTTAACTAAAGGACACTGAAGCAGAAACGTTATCAGAGCAGCGTTCACACGTTTAAAGCCACAAACACAGGTGATGCATGTCTGATCAACAAAACAATGACTAGGCTCCTGCTAACTACATATCTATTAAAACTATGTCAAAGTTGTTTTGTCCGTTCCATTACACCGTGTTTGATCTGATTAATATCTTCTGTTAGTAACTCAACTGGAACTGAGCTGTAAAATGAAAGTAACTCAACGCATCACTTGAATCTGACGTTCGGAGGAAAATGTGAAGCAGATATTGGATCCTTGCGGGAGGCGTCACTCCGACGTTACACGACACGGCTCTAACGAGGAGCGGTTTAGATTTTGAGGAACATCTCCACTAATTAATTGATTAAACTCCGGAACCGTGAACTCTTCTTCTCAACAACTGTGAGGGTCAGAGATGCACAGATTCGATTTAGAAATTATCCCGACAGCTGAACTCTTGTTCTCTTTCACACAAGTTTAAAATCTGTAAACCTCTTTAAGTTAAATTTGAGAAATAGAGGACGTGCTCAGAAGACTTGTTCCGTTTAAAGCTGCTAGCAGACACAGACTGAACTCTGGGTAACCTCCTGAAATGATCTAGAGGGGCTGCATGTGAGAACACAAATGTCTGAGTCATGTACGTCTGGTACCGAACGTAACCGACAGAGATGAAATGAGTAAGAACAAAATATGACAACTGATTTTCAGAATGCCAAAAAATAAAATATTAAGATTTTCCGTTTGTCACGTGGAGAGGTTTGAGGAGTTCACCTCGGACTGAGGGAAAGATGAAACCTGCAGGTGACCTGAAAGTGATGAGAGATGTTTTGTTGCAGCCTGAAAATCCTCGGTGTTGTTCAGACAACAAATTCTACCAAATAGCTCCAACTCTGTGAAAACACTTGCAGCACCAGGATCTGAATTTGGAGTTCCGACTCTTTTGGATTTGTTTTAATTGACTGTGACTTTTCTCCTTGTTGTGAAAATGTAGTTTGACTCAAGAGAACAGGAGACGAGCTAGTCTTCCTCTAGTTCGCAGCTCAGGTCTGACATGTGGAGTTTATGCCAACGTTTCTAAAACCAATAAAAATAAAAAAATATATCACAGAACTCAAATGAAACTAAACTGAAGTGAAGCTGCTGTTTGATGCCGTCAGAGACGCAGTCAGACGATCAGACAAGTTTATCCAGATTCATTAAACCACTTTATTAGAAGTCGGCAATAATCCGTCACTGAACAAGGAAACTCAGCACACGACTACAGTTCGGAACAGAAAGTTAAACGAGGATTCCTACTTTGTTTATAACAGACTGAGTTTTTACCTCTGGATCGTCTGACTGCTCGTTTTTCTGAATTCTACCAAGTTCTACGATCCCAGCTCTACGTTAACGGTCGACTTGTAGTTTTACTGACAGAGACGATGAACAAAACTATAAAAATTAGACCCGAGTTGTAATAAACCACATTTATCCTTCACAACCATCCAAATGCCCATCACAGCCTATTCTCAGGGAGACAACACTGAGTTGGAGCTTGGACTTCGACGCAGACTCAGGTCGATTGTGGTTTGCGTGTTAAAAAGAGAAATGTTCCACCACAGCGAGCTCCGACTCTGCCGCGGCCTCACTGCTGGGGAGGGTTGTTTTCGGTGTCCACCGTCCTGATGATGACGATCTGCTCCAGACTCTGGGCAGGGGAGGGCGGCGGCCGCAGCTGCTCCACCAGAGCGTGGAGGGTGTCCGAGTTGATAGTCTGCTCCTGGTCGGCGTCGAAGGTCACCTGGTCAGCGGCGGTGACAGGGGGGTCAGTGGGCTCCGACTTTAAGCTCTGGATGATGGCAGCAGCGACGTCGACCGACTCCATGGTGGTGGCGACGTCTGTGGATGAAGCCGGGGCTTTGGGGTTGGGGGTGGCCGGCTCAGGGTTGGGCGGCTCTCCTTCGGATATGGACACCAAACCTTTGTTTTCCTGGGAAAGTTTGTTCTGGACGAAGGCCATGGGATGACTGGAGGCCAGGAGGACGACTGCTCAAACACACACGTGGACATTAAGTTAGAAGCGGAACCTGACATGATCTTTTCTTTCTGTAACTAACGACATGGAAACGATAAAACAGTAAACGTTTGCTCCGCTCAGTTTAAGATCTGCAGGATTCATCTGCTTTGTTTGAAGCCGATTCGCTCACCAGCTCTGGCTCTCTCCTTGTGTTGCCGCACTTCGTCAGCGTGAGCCTTCTCCTGGTGTTTGATCATGTTCTTCACACTGGCAAACCTGTTCCCACACAGGAGACACTGCACGCCGCTGCTCCCCTCTGGAGGAAACACAAACATTACATCTCACTTTCATCCTCAACTGTATCACACATCATTTACATTCGATGTCAGACGACAAAGAAAACTACAAAGTGTTCTGGAAACTCACCTGGGTGATGTCGTCGAATGTGTTTCTTTAAGTCAGAAGACGTCGCAAAACGTGCGTCGCACTTTGGCGTCGGACATTTGTACGGAGTCTCACCTGAAACCAAACAGCCAAACATTCGCATACGTTACCGAACATGTTCAGGAGCTGTCCTGAATTCCATCTCAGGTCCCGCCCCCTCGTTAAACGCTCACCTGTGTGTTTTCTAGCGTGTGAGATGAGAGAAGAGGAAACGGAGAACGACATGCCACAGCGATCACACTGGTACGGTTTCTCTCCGGTGTGTCGTCGCTTGTGATACGTCAGGGTGCTGGACTGAGCGAACGCCTGACCACAGATGTCGCACACGTACGGTTTCTCCCCGCTGTGAAGTCTGTAGGAGACAAACGACGATCAATTCATAATTTAATTCATCCATTGAGCAGAAAAATCAAATATCAACCAGTTACTGGGTTTACTGCCTTTTTCCTCCAGAACATCACAAAACTGAATATTTGTGTTTTAAACATGTTCAGTGTCTCTCTCCCACACCAGAGAGAGAATCCACAACGTGAGTGCATACGTTCAACGAGCTCTGGTACCTGATGTGTATTTTGTAATTGGACGAGGTAGCAAACTTGAAACCGCAGCGCTCGCAGGTGAAAGGCTTCTCCTCCCCGTGGTGCATCCGACGATGAGCCACCAGCTGACACTTCTGAGCAAAGCACTTGTCACAGTCGGAGCAGTTGAACGGCTTCTCACCTGCAACGAGCAGCACAGAAGAAGAGAAACGAGGACATCAGTCCCACAAACCACCGCTGGTCCCTTCGGTTTATCGTCCACACGAATCGTTTTAGTCTCTCGTCGTTAGTCTCTCGTCGTTAGTCTCTCTCGTCGTTAGTCTCTCGTCGTTAGTCTCTCGTCCACACAAACTGTTTTGAGTCAATATTTTGTATAAAAAGAGTTTGTGTGGACGGGGATTTATTATTATTATTATTGTTTTAAATTCTTTTGTTGAATTTGGGGATTTGAATAGATGGATGAGGTTCAACTGATGATTTCAATATGAATTCCTTTCCAACATTTTCTTAAATTCACTGTTTCGTCTAAAAATCGTCAAACGGCAGCAAAAAGAAGCTTCTTTCCGGAGTCACGCGTCCCGTCCTGTTTGAACGAATCCAATGATTAATGTTTCCAATGACACGAGACGGAGAGAAGCAGAAAGACACCAGAGAATGTTTGACACTGAGATGATTCCTCATTACAAGAGTTACTGGTTACTGTCTGTCCACTGTCAGCCCTGACACGATGATTATTTCGAACTCGCTCACCTGTGTGTATGCGCAGGTGAGTTTTCAGCTGCGTGGCTTGTCGGAACTTTTTCGAGCAGAAGATGCAGACGAACGGCTTCAGTCCCTTGTGGATCTTCTCGTGTCGGTGCAGGCTGCTCGCGTCTTTGAACATTTTGTTGCACTCGGTGCACGACAGCATCATCTCGCCCGTCACTGACGGATCCTGTTCCCCGATCTCACCCTCTTCATCACCATAATCATCAATGTCATCATCAGCGCCAGGCGAGCCGCTCTCCTCTTCCTCCCCCTCTTCCTCCTCCCCCCCCTCCTCCTCGTCCTCCTCAGCCCTCCTCCTGCCTCGGCCTCTGCCTTTCCCTCTGCCTCTGCCCCTCCCCCGGCCTCGTCCTCTTCGTCCCTCGCCGCTGCTCAGCCGAGGCTTCTTGGACGGAGACTCCTCCTCCTGAGAGGGGCTCCAGTCCGCAGAGGTGTCTCCAAAGTCCTTCACACTTGTGTCAGAATCTTCCAAAAACAGATCTTCTTTCGAAGAAACTCCTCTTCCTCTCCCCCTACCGCGTCCCCTGCCCTTTCCTCTGCCCCTCCCCCTGCCTCTCCCCCTGTAGCTCTGGGTTTTGGGGGTGCCATCGGCCGAGCTGCTTGCCTCCGTCTGCTCCCCACTTAAACGCTTAGGCCGTCCTCTCTTCCTGCCCTGTCCACGTCCCACGGTCTTGGGTGTCGTGGGAGTGTACTCTTCATCGCTTTTGTCTCCCTCCTCCTTATCTAAACCTTTTGCCTCATCTTCCGGCTCTTTGCCGTTCTGCCCCTCCTCACTCCACCCCCCAATAACGGAGACGATTGACAGGGGAACTGGGGAGCTGGGGCTTCCAGGAGATCCTGGACTGGGAGGAGAGAGACCCGTTTCTTTATCAGCCTCTGACTGGGACGTTTCACCCAGCTCAGACCAGTGGGGGGTTTCCTCCAGATACTTCGTGGCCTCAGGCATTCCCAGGAACACAGCGGCTTGACGTACAGCTGCTTGTCTGGTGCTGAAACCATTGAGAAACACTTTGTTCAGTAAATGAGCTGAAAAACAAACTGAATTGGTCATTAACCGACACCACGGCTCAGATTAAAGTGGGTCCTACCTGCTGAGGTTCATCTGTCCAGTGTAGATAAACTCCAACAGCTTCTCCAGAGCGTAGCGGCTGACCTTGTCAGGGTCCAAGGTCGTGACACCTTGTCCTTTTGCAGCCTGGGAGGAGAAGTACTTGCTGAACGCAGCCAGGATGTTGCGGTGAGCTCTGAACTCCACATCTCTCACCATGATGGTTATGTCGCACAAGAAGTCCATCTCCCGCTGCTGATGAAGACGCTGCAAGAGCAGCTTCCCGTGATTGGTGACATGAGTCATCGCTGCGGCTGGACAACAAGAGAGACAGTTAACGTCAGACCAAGGTTTCATGAACTGGTACTTCAAGGTTTTGTCTTTCTGGGTGACTCAGGGACAAAGATTGAGCCACGAGCTGCAGGTTCTACACATTTTAAATACATTGAGTTGTTTCAACAGGAAAACACCTGTAAAATAAATGTTCCACAGCTCAAGATGACTTGTTTTATTTAATAAGGACCAAAAGTAAATTAACACAATTGAGACACTCAAACCTGCCACTTCTTGGATTTATGCTTGAAAACTTATTAGAGTGATTCATTGATTTGCAGCTTTGGATGCAGACGACACATTTTTGTGCAGCTGTTTTAGTGCTGATGTCATTGGAGTGAATCAAAGTGACTACACGTGTTTGCAGCTGTGTGTTGAATCAGACCTGACAGTTTGTTTACATCACTCACTTGGTGTTAAAAACCAACAACAGCTGAAAACAAATAAAAACCACACAGACAGAACTTTGAGCTGGAAGATAACTAGTTCACAAAAAGAGCCTGACGGCATTAAAACTGATTCTGACTTTGTAGAACTTAAAAAAGAATGAAACTCACTGAGTGGAGTGAACCTGAGAAGTTGTGGCACAGCTTCGCCTCCTCTTGGATGATGTGCTTCTGTTGGGAATCGAACACAGACAGGGGGGAAGGTGCGGGACCGTGACGCAGGGACACAAGGACAGTTTGACTGAATATGAAAACCATGAAAACAAAGATCACCGACAGGCACAGACTCCTGAGGACCAGTTCACACGAGCAGCGGTTTTGGAAAATAAAAGCTCCCGCCCGCTTCCTGAACAGGCCCCGCTGAGCGGCTAATGCTAACGGCGGCGCCTCCTCCGGGTCACAGGGGCTCCTGCCGGAGGCTGGAGGCTTCGGGCAGGTTACCGGACACTGCGTGGGGGCCTGGAGCCGCGCGAGGAGCAGGTGTGACCCCGTCGGAGTTGACCGGGAGCAGCCGGTCGGCGCGGCTGAAGCTAACCGAGTCCGCGGCGGCGAAAAGCGCGGAAAACCGTGTGCTCTTATTTCGAAGGTTCGACGCTTCGAGCCGGCGGGGTCGAGCCAAGTTGGCACAAAATGGCGGGAGCGTTTGTTTCGGTCGCGAGCAGCACACACGCGGCACGTTCCGCCTGAAAGGCGTGAAAACAAATTCACCGGTTCGATTCCGAGCGACGTAAATAAAAGAAGAAAAGTACCTGCGGACATCCGCTGCGGCCATTAGCCGTGACGACACCGCTCTCGCGAGAGTTGGCGCAGAGATGAGTTTCAAGATGAACACCGCCCCGTCGGGACGACGCGCCGCAGGACCGGGGGATGACCATCACGTGTTTCGCTCTTGTACGGTGGCCGAGAGAGCTCAACGCGAATCAATGCGAACACACCAGCGAAGGAAAAAAAAACAAAAATCATCAATTTAACGACACGTCACCAAAGTAAACACACACATGCTGCAAACAGCACAACGGAACTGTGTCCAGGCAGCCAGAGAGGTGATGACCCTGCTGGAGTCGTGATGGTCTGCTCCTCGTCAGTGGTGACGGAACTGTTTATGGACATATAGGCTACAAATACTTTATTATATTATCAGTGTTATATCTGTCTGCTGCTCCTCATGTCTTAATAAAGTCGTGGTAATTGACCGGGGTCTCCCCACAGACGCCAGCTTGGAGACATTGTGCATAATTCTAAATGTTTAGTCTCAATGAATCATTACAATGCATGTGTCATTTAGTGTCTTTGTCCATTACAGAATGATGGGGACAAACCTGAATCTATTTATCGGAGTCATGACAAAATAAATAAGAATACCGTCCTGCCTAAATGGGTGAAATCTAAACGGCTTAAAGATGCTGCATTCATTATTTTATTCATGCAGCCTTTCTCCCTGTTTACCTGCATTACTGATATTCTCAACGTCCTTATGAACCTTATATTATATCTTGTTGTACACTTGGTTCACTTGAGCCTTCTCAAAAAATACAGAAAATCTGCTGAAGGAATAAGAAACAAAACATATCTTGCTATTCGTCGACTCATTAACATGAAGAAAAGTTACTGGACGATGCTGCAGCGTTGTGGTGACACACAACACTCCTCCCTCATGACCAGGAAACACACGTTCACCCTGCATCATGTTATCAGTTTACTCTCTGAGAAAAACTGAAAATGCAAATCGTGAGCTGAGGTGATGCAGCTCGTTACAAAACCAGATCAGAGCGACAGAAACGTGAGCAGCTGGTTCAGTGTTCACACATCACAGGTCTGTTATGACTCTCTGTTATTATCTGAGCAGGGAGAAGCTCCTGTAACATTGTGTGAGACACCTCTGCATCTCTGCTGCAGCCGTGCTCTGTGTGTGGGCGGGGGGGGGGGTATATGAGCATGTACTCAATGTGTGCAGTGTGCTCGTATAAACAAATGCCTCCAAGCATCTGAAAGGTTTCTGTGTGTGTGTGTGTGTGTGTGTGGGGGGGGGTTATAAAGACAGAGACAGTTAGAGATAACAGCGGATCAGTGGCCTCCCTGCAGTGGGGACAGTGGAGGCTGCTGATGAAACGCCTCCTGCAGGAGTCGTGCACACAGCTTCAGTTGATAAGAGCTTTTATTGGGTTTAGTTAAAATATTCATGACTCGTGTACGGTTACAATTATA
>NC_091109.1:18357259-18484759 GCF_024713975.1 Paralichthys olivaceus
TGATTTTACAGAGTAACGTGATAAGTACAGATCCTCGTGTTGGTCCTCTGATGAAGTCCCCCCCTCAGGGTCAGGTGGAGACACTTGGACGCTTTGTGTGGTCACTTTGAGTCTGATGGGTCATTTTGTTTCCCCGGTCGAACGTCATCACTCCTTTTCAAACTTTTTAGAGTTCATTGGGTCCCGGAACCATTTTTGAAGATGGTGTCTCCATCTGTCCGTCTGCAGGGCGCCTCGTCGTGTTGCAACGCTGCCGCAAGACGACGTGTGAGGTAATACCTCGGCTGGTTTGGGGACATGAACAGGTTGTTGAAATGCGACAACAGACGGGAAGTGTGTGTTTTAGAAAGACCTGCTTTTCCAGTATTTGTGTGTGACGTCTAATGGTTGACTCACTTGTGAGGCCAACGAATGGGCTCGGCTTCAGTAGTGCACAGGTGTGTGTGTGTGTGTGTGTGTGTGTGTGTGTGTGTGTGTGTGTGTGTGTGTGTGTGTGTGTGTGTGTGTGTGTGTGAGAGAGATTGTTTATTCATGTAATGGCTCTTCCAGTAAACATGGTCGGCAACATGGGAGTGCTTAATTGACTTTGTGGGCATGTCTCTGCTTTTGGCCCACACACACACACAGCTCAAGGGGCAGTGGGTGTGGTGGGAGCGGTCCATCCTTTGATAAATATTATCTGCAGAACAATGTGCAGAAACACACACTGACAGTACGACACTGCAGCGACACACAATTCCTTTAAAAGTGTGTGAAACTCAAACTGAAGTCTGAAAAACATCTTTTGACGTCTTTTCTTTCCAAAATGTGACGATCGTCCACTGAACAGCAGATGAACTCAAGTCCGAGGGAACTTTACTCCTTAAAATCTGACGGAAGATGCGATGAAGACACCTGAGAGAGGTTTTGTGTGTGACCACCTGAAGTTCTCACACATACGTGCTGCGAGGACCAGCGAGGTCCGGCTGTGACGCTGTGTGACGACGTGTGTCTCACTGTCGCTGCAGGATGAGGTCGAGTTCCTTCCTGGTGCCAAACAGCCGTTTCTTTATGGTGCTGAGTTTGTTGTACGGAACTGTCGCGGTGTTGAAACAGGAAACAAACAGACCGTTGATGCAAAGTTGTAAACAAATCAGCGCCTGAAATGTCGTCTGCATCAGGACTGAATCCGTTCATCGGGACGGTGCGTTCACGGCTCTCACACTCACTGAGTCGGAGTTCAAATCAAGGATCTGCCCGCGGCTCTGGTTAGACTCATTAATTCATCTGCCAACGTTCTTTTGACTCAAGCAACCGGTTTATTGTTGCTGCAGCAACAAAACCCACAACCTGCCAGTAAACAGGAGCCATGAGACACATGCACAGGACTGTGTCCGGCCATAAAAACCTCCAGGACAGTGTTGTGTTCTTAAGATAGTGTGATAACTTTTGTGTGTTTAACTCTCACACCCAGGAGGATGCACAGATCAGACAATCAGCTCGGCTGCTTCTTCCAACCACTTTAATGGGATGATTAAAGACTTGCTGTTAGTGTGTGTGTGTGTGTGTGTGTGTGTGTTTTACAAAGGGCAGTTTCAGGAGCTCGAACAAGTATTTCTGTTTTATTTTTCAACTCTACAAAACCATGAGAAACACAAACTCCAGACATGTTTTTTTCCAGATATTTTCAAGATGAAAACTTCATTCGCAGAGTGTTTTTTGTTTGTCGGTCCGTTAATCTGTTTTTCAGCAACATTATGTAGAAACCACTCATCAGACGTCCATGAAAGAGAGAACTCGTGTGTTCATCAGGTGAATTAACGTCGTTCTTTGACATTTTCTCAGAGAATAATTCATGGGTTCAAGATGACGTGTTGCACTTGGGTGCAGCTTGATGTTGGAGCTTTGTGGACGTTTGGTTTGAGAAGAAACAGAAAACTGTTGATGACACATTTTCACAACAGGTCAGTTGATTCTGATCGAGCGTTGGTCCTGACGCCGGCTGTTAGTGGAACAAAATGCTCAGTGTGAACGGAGCTGGTATTTCAGCTTCCTCCTGCTTACAACAGTGATCGGGATGTGGTGGGAGTGTCAGCTGCATGCCAAAAATTTCTGTAAATTTGGAACATGTGCACACACACACACACACACACACAGGTTTGGCCAGTGAAAGTATCTGAGTCATGTTGCTGCGGATCAGCAGATTACAATCACCTGACAGAGAATAAGACACAAAGAGGGAGAAACACTCGGTGAACCGTGGCTGCTACCTGGACACACACACACACACACACACACACACACACACACACACACACACACACAGTAACACACTTTTCCAGGGTTAAAAAAGAGGAAGTGTGTGTCTGTGGTCACATGCTGTTGGATGATGTCGGTCTTCATTTATCCACCTGATGTTCGACGTCAACAAACTGACGATGTCTCACATGAACTGTGTTTTAATGCTCTCGATGACAAACAATTGAAGGACACAAGTTTTCTGTGGTTTCCTGAACTCAAGCAGCTCTAATGATGCAGCAGATAACGTGAAGGTGATTATGAAACAGGATGACGATGCAACAGAGAACTGAGCTCTGCACGACAGAGCTGAAACCTCCCAATGTTGAAAGCAGAGTCACTGAGGTCTCTTGAAGGGCGCTACATCAATTCAAGCTATATATATTATTATTATTATTATTATTATGAACGTTCATGGGAAATATTCCACCATGTTTCTTTCTAACAATTTATACGAGATAAAAACATTGAGTCTCTTTCTTTCTTCCCATCGTCAGAAATTCCGACACGCCCCGAAACTGGAATTACGAGGTTTTCATCCAACAAGCGGAAGTTAACTTTGCTCTGGATAGTTTCACCAGAAGAGTTCTTCTAGAAGTTTAATTTAAATGACATGTTACATAAGTTTATAATCACATCAATCTATTAACAGACAGTTGAATTAACAGTAAAAGTATTAAAATCTAAAACTTGAATTACATTTTGAATCCATAATTAATGAATTCCTAATTGAGAACATGATTTAGAGATGTGATGCTCATTATTTGATGGTAATTCTTTATAATGTCTATTTAGTCTTTAAAATGTTTGCTGTGATGCTTTATGCTTCAGTCACATTATAAAACCATCTCCACCAGGTCCCACGTTTAAACTCACTTCTTCTGTTTTGGTGAAATGATCGTTTAACTTCCACTTCCTGCTTCATTGAGATGAATCTTTTTCTTATTTTCTGGGTGACCTCATGGTGTGAATGGCTGTGCAGGAAGTGGCTGATGCAGTAGACAGAGCTGACCAGTAGGTGGCAGCATCACAGTGTCATCAGTGACTCATAGCACCAGGACGCCTTACTATGACTTTTATTTTGACAGACTGATTGACACTGTTTTAGATAATATTAACTTTTATTTTGACACTCAGGCTGTTTGAACATGTGAAAACATAATGGAGCTGATGTGAACGTGTCTCCTGAAGGAAACGCCTTCTGTCTGCTGAGCGTCTTTCATGGTCTGAGTGAGATCATCCATCATGAAGATGTGAAGATGTCGGTGCAGCTTCTTAATGAGCAGAGTAACAAAGACGATGCACAGGATCGATCAGGAGCAGGAAGTCTGAGTAGTCCATTGTCTTCACTTTGTTAAATGTGCTCAGAGTCCGAGCAGCGTGATGAGGAGTGTTTCCTCCAGCTGGTGAAGAATTCCACTTGTCCCCGTGAATTCATGAGGCATCGGTGGAAGGTTTAAAGGTACAGTGTGGTTCTCTGCTCTTAGTCTGCTGCAGAGTTTTTCTTGTGGACGCAAACGTTGTGCAGAGTTAAAGAACCTCAAAGTTTCTCTCCTCACAGAAAAAACCCAGAAACTCGACAAAGACACGTTTCATTCGTCACAAGGTCGAAGTTGGCACATGAACCCGTGAGCTTCATGATCTAGTGACTTTAATTATTAATCTGAGGGAATGATTTTCTGAAGTAATGAGAAGAAGCAAGTTTACTCTGTGGATACATGAGTTTGTAGTTTCACACTGTGCCAGACTCCATTGAGAAAAGTTACAATTTAAACTTGAGGTCACTCTTCATGCAGCTTTAAACACAAACCTGTGTGTGTGTGTGTGTGTGTGTAGGTGGAGTCTGAATGCTTTGGTCCTTCTCTGGAATGTCAACAATGAGTCATGGCGGCTCGTCTCAGGGCGGGAGCAGCTCCGGCCTCGAGCTTCATTTGCAATTAAAAGATTTCTACTGGTTCAGCCTGTTGCCTAAAACAACATTCACTCACTGGTGTGTGTGTGTTAGTGTGTGTGTGTGTTAGTGTGTGTGTGTGTGTGTTTGTCATGAAGTGGGACTGATCATGTTCGAAAGGTTTCTGACGTGCAGCAGATGATCCAGGAGGTTGGGAGGTGAACTGCTGCTGAAGACGTGGTCACAGGTTTAATTTAATCACCTGTTTGTTTGAGTAAAAGTGAAACCGTCTAATATTCTAGTTTCCATGATCATGGTCGGAGATGTCGGAACGTCTCCTCCTGAAGTGATGAAGTTGTGTCAGATGAAATCATCAACTTCAACATCCCTTCATCATTGGGTGTTTGTGGGCCCCTTAAATTCCCCTCAGACCAATCGCGTCTCCTCCCCCGTCGCTGCGTCCCGCCCTCGTCCAAGTCCTCCCCTCCACCGTCTGCGTCCCTGCTGCACTCAGCTCTCACCCTCCCAGGGCTCTGTGACTCTGTGTGTGTGTGTGTGTGTGTGGGAGTGTGTGTGAGTGTGTGTGGATGAGTGTGTTGCAGAGTGGGGAGAGTGTGTGAGCAGATTTAAAGAGAGAGAGAGAGAAAAGAGGAGCAGCAGGTTTGTTTTCTGACGGAGACAATTTAGAAAAGTAGAGATGATGATGATGATGATGATGATGAAGACGTCGGGATTCCCTCAGGTCAGTGGATCCTGGATCCTTGTGTGTGTGTGTGTGTGTGTGTGTGTGTGTGTGTGAGAGTGTGTGTGTGTGTGTCTGTCATGCTCCTCCTGCTATTCTATTATACAGTGTTCACCAGACTGTTGGAGGTTTCCAGTTTCTACACTGTGTGTGTGTGTGTGTGTGTGTGTGTGCGTGTGGACTCAACGGTCTGCCACCTGGCTGGCGAGTGGTGCAGTGGGGGGGTAATGTACCACACTGTACCCAATCAATGTGAGTGCTCATTGGGCTGGGCATAATATCTCCACACACACACACACACACACACACTCTCTGTTTTCAAGGTTAATGGCTCAGTGCTCGTCAGTAAAAGCTCGGTTCTCATCACAGAATTTAAATGTCGGATATTTCCTTTGTTACAAACTTTGTGTTCGTCTCTGATAAAACTTTGATGTCTGTGTCTTCTCGTGTTTGTTAAACGATAAGTTAATTAATTGACCAGTAAAAGATTTGAGTTGCTGGAGAATCAACGATAAAGAAACTTCGGTTTTCATCACGTCTCATTATCCAGAGCTGGAGGAAGGTTGATGATTCAATATTCAGTCTCTTAACTACACGTGTCTGCTCATGGGCACTAAGGCCTCGTGGCCTCTGTGGGTTTCAGACCTGTGACCTCAGCCTCTGTTGTCTGTTGTGGTTGGTGCTGGTGTCGTCTGGCGGAGGAAGTGAAAGCAGACAGGCCGAAGTCAAACCTCGGCTGAACTCGGCGCAGAAGCAAAAGATAGAAGCTGCAAACTGAAGCTTTCATGAAGGAAACTGTCACATCTCTCCTCACTGTCTCAGGAGGAGAGGAGTCCGTAGATTCGAGAGTTATCTGTTTCTCCTCATCCTAACATCTTCTCCTGTCCTCTCCTGTTCATCTACTCTACCTCTCACCGGTTGTTTTTCTTCGGGACGTTTTATCCTCACAAACCTGCAGCACATCCATCCATCACTTTCTCTCTCCGTCCCTCCGCACAGCCTCAGATCACATCAGACGAGACACTAATCCAAACAACAGGATTAACAGACGAGAAGCTCCACATTCCTCAATATAAAGAGCGTGTGTGTGTGTGTGTGAAACATAATCACGCACCGTCGGTCGTCCTGCTGAAGTTAATGAACAAACCCCTTGAGGTGCAGAAGCAGTCGGTCGTTACACATTCCCTCCCTGACCTGGAGATCCAGTGCTTTCTGACCCTGGATAGTTCTGAGCACTTGTGTTGTTCGGGAGTCGGCTCCGCTCGCCTCCACATCTCAGATAGACTTAAAACCCCCTCTCCTGTGTTCACCTGTCTCTCCAGGAGAGCCCCGGGCTCCAGACTGAGTGCTAACCATGCTGCAGCATTCCCAACCAACGTCCAGCACCCTGCAGCTGGTGGCCAACGATATGACCGGCATCATGGACAAGCTCGACAGCCGCGAGCTGGACCTGGAGGACGGAGAGTACGACACGACGGACACCAACGTCGCAGGTGTGTGTTGTTCACCAGCTGCATGTTCATTATGTGTGTGTGTGTGTGTGTGTGTTTCCTTCACGTTACATGTGTGACGTTTCCTCCGCTGCTTCTCTCCAGCGGAGCATTTGCCTTTCAAGGTGATCTACCACACTGTGGGTTTCAAGGAGTCCGAGGCCAAAGTCTTCCTGTCCTCTCCCATCACGGCCAAGATCCTTGAGGTGGAGCGCTTCACGTCAGCTCAGGACCGCTTCAACATCACCGCGCAGAGGAGTGTCAACAAGGTGCAGACTCCTCCCCTCACCCTCCTGTCCCCTTTGCTCTTGCTGTTTGTAATGTCCACGTGACGCTCCGTCTCGTACGTTTTCAGAAGACGTGCACAGAATTTGTCCTTTTCCACAAATGTATCCGATGTTGAATTTTGCCAACGAGTCACTGGAATTAGATTTTCAGAGAATCTGATGTTAAATCATCAAATTATCAAGCGTTAGCCAAAACACGTTCAGTTTAACTCAAAGACCGAGGGAAACAGTTAGCTTTTGTTAGTTAGTTAACGAGACCAGGCTATTGTTTGAACCAATGAGAAAAATGCAAATATGAAAGAAAAGTGTTTGAAAATGTTAAAAAAGTTTGTTGATGTTTTGCTTGTGTCAGTGCAGCGCCCTGATTGGACGTATCGGTCGAGATGTGCATCAAACAAATAGGATAAAAGTTCTTTTAAACAAACGCAGCCAGAGTTGACGTCTCTCAGGGAAACTTTTTGAGGGAAGTCAGTCGACAGTCGGCTGACGATGAGTGTGATAAGATAAGAATCGCTGAAGGGGCTCGAGCAGTTGTTACGTCTGCTCCTGAAGCGTCGACAACGAAGTGGTGACCATTAAAGTGAATGTCTAAGTTGAGCTCCTGTGTTCAGTCCCTGCCAGCGGTGTTTAAGATCGAGCTGAAACACGGGGAGTTCACATGGCTGGTGAAGAGGAAGGAGAAACACTTCATGGATCTGCACCGAGAGCTCAGGACGTACAAAACCTTCATGAGGCTGCCGCTGCCGTCACGCAGGTAAACACTCGCCATCACAAAGTGAGGAGCAGATCCGAGCTCTTTGACTTCGATGCTTTCTTGTTACCGTTCACACATTCGTCCCACTGGTCCTTTACCTTCTACGAGCTGCTCACCGGTGGTCGGTCATGTCTCTCGGCAGCCACACAATAAAGCGGCACCCGGGGGAGAGGAGCGAGGTGAGGCAGATGCCGAACCTTCCCAGAGGAGGCCGAGACGAGCTGGCCAGAGAGGAGCAAGTGTCCAGTCGCAGGGTTTGTCTTTTTCCTCTTTTTCTTTTTCACACATGTTTGATTTTACGAACCTCACCAGCTGATATGTCTCTGATTTTTTTTTCCAGAGACAATTGGAAGATTACTTGAACAAGCTGCTCAAGATGCCGATGTACAGGAACTACCACGCCACGGTGAGGACGACAGATGCTCCGGGAAAACAGCAACGAGAAGTTTCATGTTGCTGGTTTAAGATTTTGTATTTTTTATTGAACATTTTAGATGGAGTTCATTGATGTGAGTCAGCTGTCCTTCATCCATGACCTGGGACCAAAAGGCCTGTAAGAAATGATTTAACTCTATTCATTCTCAAAACTGTCCCATCCAATAAGATTTGTTTGTATTAATAGATAATTGTATTATATAATATATATAATAATTATATTTAAAGCTCCAGTGTGTCAGATTCAGGTGAAAGGGACTATTGGCAGAAATGTGATGTGCAATAATCCTCATGATGTTTTCACTAGTTTGTTTCATCTAAATTATATGAATTGTAGTTTTTTTTACCCCAGAAAATACTCTTTATATTGAAATACTTTATATTTACATGGGGGGGACCCTCTCTATGGGGGGGGGTTCAGCTCCAACATAGATGTCACTAAATTCTACACAGTACGATTTTTGCTCTGGGATTAAATATCGGTACTTGTGCAGTTTTCCTTTTGTTTGTGTGCGAACATGAGCTTTCTGTGCGTTTCAGAGAAGGAATGGTGCTGAAGCGATCCGGCGGCCATCGAATCCCCGGGTTGAACTGCTGCGGTCGCAGCAAAATGTGCTACCGCTGGTCCAAACGGTCAGTTGTCACACAGACAGAAAACAAAACAGAAGATTCTCTCTGTGTGAGATCAGTCACAGACGAACACTGTCTCTAAGTTCTCCTGGCCCTGTGTGTTCGGACAGCTGGCTGGTGGTGAAGGACTCCTTCCTGCTGTACATGAAGCCGGATTCAGGTGCCATCTCCTTTGTGATGCTGGTCGACAAAGAGTTCTGCATTAAGATGGACTCCAAAGACACGGAGACCACGCACGGTGTCCGCATCGACAGCCTGTCCAGGTCAGTGACGACTGTTTGAAAGTGATTTAAGGGGATTGCTCTGTTTGACCTCTGACATCACGAGGTTCCGTCTCTACCTTGTTTTCAAGCCGTGTTGTCTGCGCAGGTCTCTGGTGCTGAAGTGCAGCAGCTACCGACACGCCCGCTGGTGGGGTCAGTCCATCGAAGGCTTCGTCCACAAGCACGGCTCGGCCTTCCTCACCGACCACCGCTTCGGATCCTTCGCCAGAGAGGAAGAGAACATCCCTGCCAAATGGTAACCCGCGGCGACCGACTGACGCCGCCCACCGGTGTTGCGTTCACATTTAACGTTTCTCACGACATCTAGATCAGATGGGCCACTTCGTTCAGCTCCGTTTAATCTCAGCAGTTTGTTCCACTTCCCCCCCGAAGAGAGACGTTGATGCTGAATGTGTTAAAACAGTTAAATAATGTGTGTTAATGAGGAAAACACCTTCTGGTGCCAACGTTAATGTGACGCAAATTAGCTCCAGGCAGCCGACATGAGACCTGGTCCAGTAGGCTGTGTGTGTGTGTGTGTGTGTCTGTCTGAGTGTGTGTGTGTGTGTGTGTGTGTGTGTGTGTTTTGCTGGAGTAACCTGACACAAAGAGAGGGAAAGTGAGCCTCTTCTGCTCGTCACCTGTCCCCCTGCTGGGCAACACTATACTGTCTGTGACACCGCCTGTGTCTGTCTGTGTGTGTGTCTGTCTGTGACACCGTGTGTGTGTGTGTGTGTGTGTGTTCGTGTGTGTGTGTCTGTCTGTGACACCGTGTGTGTGTGTGTGTGTTTGTGTGTGTTCACTATAAAAAGCATGATTCAGCAGAAGACAGACCGACTGAGGTGACGGCAGTGAAGTGTTGGTTTGTTGTGGTCGAAATGTTTGTGTGTTTTTACGTGTACATATGTGTGTTTTTTTTTCTACAGGTACGTGAACGGGAAAACATACATGGAGGACGTTGCAGATGCTCTCGAAGAAGCCAAAGAGGAAATATTCATCACAGATTGGTGGTGAGTGTGTGTGTGTGTGTGTGTGTGTGTGTGTGTGTGTGTGTGTGTGTGTGTGTGTGTGTGTGTGTGTGTGTGTGTGTGTGAGTGAGTGTGAGTGTGTGTGTGGTGAGTGCACTCTGCGGTCACCTCTACGGGAGATTTTCTGGTCAAAGAGATCAGTTACAGTCTGAGGCTCAGACTCTGTTATACAAGTACACGTGTAGAAATATCACGACCTGCAGAGTGTGTGTGTGTGTGTGTGTGTGTGTGTGTCTGTGTGTGTGTGTTAGGCTACATCTACACTTCTGTCTTCTCTTTTGAAGACCCATCACAGATCTGTTGTCCTCAGAACTCTGGAGTTTTAGAGATGATTAAAAAGAAGTTTGTAAACGCTGGTTTTATTCTGAAGGAGCAGAAACCTCCTGCTGATCCGGTCTTGTTGGTCACAACGTGCCTCAATGATTCGTTGGCCGCCATTTAATTCAGGCTGCAGTGAGGATTTTATTTTAAGATAGAATATGTGATGGTCGAATTAATAAGTAAATTGTCT
Source organism: Paralichthys olivaceus (assembly GCF_024713975.1). NCBI lineage: Eukaryota > Metazoa > Chordata > Actinopteri > Pleuronectiformes > Paralichthyidae > Paralichthys > Paralichthys olivaceus. The sequence goes on from NC_091109.1 coordinate 18,367,568, forward strand.
AAAAACAATTACACCTATGTTTTATATTTTGTTGAATTATTTCTCGTTAGTAACGGATTCAGTTCTGTCACCGGATGAACGTTCGGCCTCCTCAGTCTTTACAGTTTGGTTCCATTGACGGATAAAGAGAGGACGTAATTACGTGATAAATTAAGTCATTGAGAAAAACAGGAAAAAGAAAATAAATGAGGTTAAACTCAGAAGGAAGTGAAGGAGGAAGACAAGAGAAAAGACGTTTCCAGGTTTGGTGTGGACGTGCTCTGTCGACCTGTCTCGTTCTCTCACGTGTGTCTTGTTCCACAGGTTGAGTCCAGAGATCTTCCTGAAGAGACCCGTCGTTGAGGGCAACCGCTGGCGTCTGGATTGCGTCCTGAAACGCAAAGCGGTGAGCGCCAACGTTTCCTCGGCCGTCCGAAGAAACGGCGTCTTCGACCCTGAACGACCACGAAGCTGCTCAGGGGGTGGATGCAATGACAGAAGGGAGGTTGTGTTCATCAGTGGTCGTGTTTTTGTCTTCACAGCAACAAGGAGTTAAAGTCTTTGTGATGCTGTACAAGGAGGTGGAGCTTGCTCTGGGCATCAACTCGGGCTACAGCAAGAGAACGCTGCGGCACCTTCACCCCAACATCAAGGTGAGCGTCCGTCATGTGCTCACACCGATGCACTTCGCTGGGGCTGCGTGTTTCCGTGTAAGAATTTTCACACGTGTGTTCGCAGGTGATGCGTCACCCAGACCACGTGTCCTCCGCCGTCTACCTGTGGGCGCATCACGAGAAGATCATCATCGTCGACCAATCTGTGGCCTTCGTGAGCGGGATCGACCTGGCGTACGGACGCTGGGACGACAGGGAGCACCGGCTGACGGACGTCGGGAGTGTGGCGCTTTCTCACCTGGAGCAGGTAACACACACACACACACACACACACACACGTCATCATTAATTATCAGATAAATAAAGTTTTCCACTTTTAATTTCCATCACTTTGATTTTGACTCTTGTTCTGACATCACACTGACGCACTGATGATTGTGGTTTCGGTTCGTAGGCGAGCTCTGCCTCCTCCAGTAACGCTGCCCCGCCCAACGGCAGCGGCGCCGTTTCCCAGAGCAACGGGAACGGCATCTTCACCGTGGCGGACTCGGTGGACCAGCCCAAGCTGAAGAGTCAGGGGAGGCTGAAGAGGACCAAGTTCAGCATCAGGAGACACCTGCAGAAACACGGCCTGGCTCAGGCTGTCGACAGCGACAGTGACAGCGACCTGGAGACTGAAGAGAGTGAGTCTGTGCACGAGACACACACACACACACACACACACACACACACGCACCAAATGAAGTAATATTGATATTTTAAAATATGTGTAAAAGCTTCAGATTCATACAGAAACAGTGGCTGTTGTTGAACAAGGATATTTGTTCTTGTGATTACTGCCGCTGAGTAAAATAACTTTCTGTAGAGACCTGCAGCTCTCTCTTCAGATTCCAGATTCTAAAATGAAGAAATGTATTATTAATAACATTTCAACATCATTCAGGATTTCAGCGACTTTAACCTGTGGCCAAGAATTCAACATCAGACTCTTGTGGTTGCTTCCACTTCTCTGTCTGGTCTGCGTGTCGTTGTTAAGTTGCGTGCGGCAGCATGAGCCTCGGCCTGTGCTGCCGCCTCAGTGCTTTGAGCTGCTCTGTTCAGGTTGGTCCGACAGCGTCAGCAGCCAGCGCGGTCTGATCCCCTGCAGGCCGGCCGAGCTGAGGGCGGCCGCTCCCGAGGGCCGGTGTCAGGCTGGTGAGTCGGGCCGCGGGGTCTCCAGCTGTCGACCCCGCCGCTCACCTCCCGCTTCGCTTTGTGCTCTGCTGAGGTTCTCATCTTGACTTGAGTGTGTCGCTCTGTGTGCGAGTCTGAGGCTCGTTTCTTCCTGACGAGATTCAACAACGTCAAACGTCTGATGTTTGCAGCTCCTCCGACGTGAGGGTTTGACTGTTTCTCTCTGATTTGTGCGTTAAACTGAACTTCAACCAGAAACAAGACATTTGAAAACGTCACTCTGCATTTTTCAGCTGTTTGGACATTTTAAAAGAAGAAGTTGGTGGAAATAAATGAATCACAAGGATAAAATTAGAGAGAGGATGCAGACACTGATTTTAGTGTCAAATTGAATAAAAGAGGAGCAGAGAAAATCCTGAAACAGCTTGAAAAGGATGAGTGGATTTTCATTAAAGCCTCAAACAAGGCTGGAGTCGATCTGTCGAGATGCCGCAGCCTGTTATCACTCGACCTTTATCATCGTTATTTTTGAACAAACCATATTTGCAGGCGCACGTGTCGGTTCTGCAGTAAAACAGCTGCCGCAGGTTTTTATTAGCTGGAGAAGCTCCTGCAGTTTGTTTGCCAGGCTCGTCTCTGTTTATCCTGCTGATGTGATAGACGAGAGGGGTCAGAGATGAACAGGAAGCAAACAACAGATCACCCTCCAACGCAATTACTCTCACCAGTGTGGAACCAATTTGTTTTTCAGTGTGTCACAGGTGAGTGAAAGAGTGACTTCACTTCAGTTTGCATGTTTCTCTCTCTCTGTTATGCTGTGATGTGAAAACGAAAGAGGAAGCCTCGTTCCTCCGCGTGCTGACGTTATCAGAACCAAATCATTCAAAGAGGATGAAGATAAAGAACTTTGAAGAAACGTGTTTGTATTATTAGTAACCGAATGTTCACGTGTGTGTTTCAGGAAGCGGCTCGGTGCGGACGGGGGTGGGAGAGTTGTTTGGAAACACGCGGTTCTGGCACGGAAAGGATTACTGCAACTTTGTGTACAAGGACTGGATTCAGCTGGAAAAACCCTTCGACGGTAAACTAACTGCGAGACTCTTGATTTCCAACCTGTGATTGTCTCTCGCCCTTCACTTCTTCTCCTTTCTGCCCGTTCAGATTTCATCGACAGACACACAACTCCCAGAATGCCCTGGCATGACATCGCGTCGGTGGTTCACGGCAAAGCAGCTCGGGACGTGGCCAGACACTTCATCCAGAGGTGGAACTTCACCAAGGTCAGAGGCCGCGATGTCGCCGGATAAGAGCGAGTGAATTTACCGTGCATTTGTCACGTCGAGGTGATGCTGTAACTCTTTCCTCCGTCTCCCAGCTCGTGAAGCCAAAGTACCGCTCGCTGTCGTTCCCCTATCTGCTGCCCAAGTCTCACACCACAGCAGGAGAGCAGCGCTACCAAGTCCCCAACTGCATCCCCACCAAAGTACAGGTAGCTGCTGCCATGTCGTCCATCTTTGTTAGCATCAGTGTTGATAGAGCAGTGACTTTCACTGGAAATACAACTGAGCACGTCATCGTACCGTCTTCCCTCCGTCTCTCAGATCCTTCGCTCGGCCTCCGACTGGTCCGCCGGCATCAAGTACCACGAGGAGTCCATCCACAACGCCTACATCCACGCCATCCAGAACAGCCAGCACTTCATCTACATCGAGGTATTCACACACGCACCATGACTCAGCAGAGGACGGGACGACTGGGACGTTTCTGAGTCAGGGGGAAATGTTCCTGCAGGAAACCATGGCAACAACACAGATCTTATTATTTATGTGAATTATTGAAGTTCAGCGATACGAACGATCGTGTGTTGATGTCGTTGTGTCGTATGTATTTACCCCCTTGTTAAACTTCTCCTGTAGGAGAGAGGAAGTCATCTGCTCGGCTTTTTTGAAAAGAAGCCAAAGTTAAAAAGATTTTTTGGTTTTGTTTTGTTTTGTTTCTCTCTCAGAATCAGTTCTTCATCAGCTGCGCAGATAACCGGCACGTTTTCAACAAGATAGGCGACACTATTACCGAGCGAATCATCAGAGCGCACAGGTAACACACACACACACACACACACACACACACACACATTGAACACATGCTTTGCCTTGAAATGATTTAGAAGAAAAAATCCTCGACAAACATAATAATCATACACAAACACACACACTGTTTTTGTGTGTGTGCAGTCAGGCTTATCTTGAAACGACTTCCCAGAAACACAACCAGTTTACACACACACACACACACACACACACACACACACACAACACACACACACACACACACATTGTGTACAGTCCAGGTGACTAATAACCTGATTTAATATCATAAATTGGTGACGTGACTCAGTCAGTTTATATTTTAACAGTTTCCTATTAATGCTTTACTCTCTCTCTCTCTCTCTCTCTCTCTGTGTGTGTGTGTGTTGTCAGAGCTTATCAGTGGACACACACACACACACACAGTAACACACAAACCTGACCTGGTTTGTCTGAGGAGCGTCGCTGTAGAAACAGTCGAGTCCAGTGTTTTCAGGAGAATCCGTGTTGAGCCTTTATTTCTCCATCAGGTCGGATCCCGGAGGTTGTTTCTTTGATTGACAGACGTCTCGGCCTGTTAAAATCACTCGTCTTTCCCCAAATGAAAAGAAGTTTTCAGTTTTTAAAGAACTTTTTATAAACTGTGGAGATTTAGACCTTCTTAGTCTTTGTTTCCGTCTCTGCTCCAAACCTCACTTTGACCTGGTTTTGTAGCTTAGTGGAAAACAAAGGACCTGAACATCTGTCCTTTGTCCTTCGTGTTCCTCACGTCATCACATCTCCGTCTGTCTGTTTTCACGTTTGTTAGGGAGGGTAAAAGATACCGAGTGTACGTGGTGACGCCTCTGCTGCCGGGCTTTGAAGGAGACATCAACACAGGAGGAGGCAGCGCCCTCCAGGCTGTCATGCACTTCAACTACAGGTGTGTGTGTGTGTGTGTGCGTGTGATGAGGCCACTGATGGATTTCCTCCTCCACTCCTTCTCTGTAACTACACAGTTGCTAATCTTGGATCTACTTCTGTGTGTGTGTACTTACGTGCCATTCCTTTTCGAGGCAGACATTTATTGTGTAGCATTCTTGGGTAAACACTCAGCCCTCCTCGTGCAAACACACAGACACACAAAGGCCGGTGTTGTGTGGACTGTGTAGCTGCCACTCATCCACCTCTGTCCCTCCGTCTCTGCAGGACCATGAACCGAGGAGAACACTCCATCATCTCCCAGCTCCGGAGAGAGAGTGAGTCAGAGGACACGACGCCTCTTTAACACAACTCTCAGATCAGACTCTGAGGAACTGAAGCTGCTTGATTCAGATGAAATATAAAATAAGAAACAGCTGAAGCACCTTTTAAAAGGTTTCACTCCCAAAATATTCAAATTCACATCTTATAACAAAAGGTGGATCCACAGGGAGGAACCCTGTGTTTACTACTGCTCAGTACAAAGTTCACTGTGAAGTATAATGTGTGATATAGAGAAGGGTTAGCGTTGACTCAGTCTGTCATTCAAGCTCAAGCTGTAGTCGAGCTGCAAGAAAACCAAAGCAGATTTAAACAGAACAGAAAAAGTTAAAATCCAGTCGAACAAAGAAAGAAGTAAATGTGTTTTTAGTTTAAACTCCTGTTCGGATTGAAAACAGAAGAAGAATGAAAGTTAGACTGAACTTGATGATTAAACAAACTCCAAACAGAAGATTTGGTCTCAGAAGACATAAACATGGAGTGTAAGTGTCTGCGTCTTGTCTCCAGTGGGAGACCAGTGGATTAACTACATCTCCATCGCCGGTCTGCGGACTCACGCCGAGCTGGAGGGGAAACTCGTCACCGAGCTCATCTACGTGCACAGCAAGATGCTCATCGCCGACGACAACACCGTCATCATCGGTAAACCTCCAGCACGTTTAATCCCACAATGCATCTATCCGGTGTTCATGCAGGATGAACAGATGATAATTCAATATTCTCCCGACTTTATTCATTTCAATGAAAGACACGAGCTGCGGAGGTGGTTCAGAGTTTTCTCTGTATAAGAACGAGAAAAACCAAAAGAGATTCAGTTTCCACTGTGACCACACGTGCTCAAAATAAAGAATAAGAATAAAGAGGTTCTGGGGATAAAAGCAGCCACCGGATGTTAAATGGTCTTGAAAGTAGAAACCTCTTATTATTCAGTATTCTTTATTTTTGAGTCGTCAGTAGTTTAGATCGTTCAGTGAAACGCTCGTCTTCTCCTCAGAGGTGTGTTCGATGTCTGCTCTTCAGCACATCATGCAAATTCAGGTGTTACAGCGCCACCTGGTGGGCCGCGTGATCGAGCGTCTCCCTTTGTGTCTCTGCAGGCTCGGCCAACATCAACGACCGGAGCATGCTGGGGAAGAGGGACAGCGAGGTTGCGGTGATCGTGGAGGACTTTGAGACGGTGGATGCGGTGATGGACGGGCAGCCGTACCAAGCTGGGAGATTCGCTCTGCAGCTGCGTCTCGAGTGCTTCAGGTACAGATCCAGGATCCTGGAGTCGTGATGCTATTTTCTCGAGAGCATTGCTTGCAATCGTTTTGTTTTGGCTGCAGAGATGAAAAAGTACATTTGACTCGAACGTCTTTAAATCAAGGTTTGAAATCGGAGCTCTGATGTAAATCTGGTTTTATAAAGTAATAAATGAGCTCAGAGCAAACTTCGAAAACTCTTTAAGAGATGTGACTTTATCGAACGTCTTCGTTTCTTTACAGAACCGTGGAAATCTGAGCTTCCTGTTTAAATATCTCCGCTGTCAGTTTGTTTGCGTGGTTTGACTTTTTCTTTCTCCCGTGTCTCCTCCTGCTTCCTGTTTCCCCTCAGGATGATCCTCGGCGCCTTCACAGACGCCTCCATCGACGTCTCAGATCCCATCAGCGACCACTTCTACAAGGAGGTCTGGATGGCCACCTCCGCTCGCAACGCCACCATCTACCAGAAGGTACATCTTTATAAATCATTATACATCTTTATACATCATTATACATCATTATACATCATTAAACATCATTAAACAACATTAAACATTATATTTCCCTAAAGCTCCATCACGTCCAATTTCTTTCTTTCTCTCTTTAATCTTTCCCACGGTTTTATTTTAAGTGTTTTAATTGAACTGGACGAAGTTTTCACAAACTAGTTTTTATAGATTTACATTGATACATTTGTCAATTGATTGAACTTTATAAAATCCTGTTTCTGATTCTTTTAATTTTGTGGTAAGAAAACAAATTTCACAAATGGCAAAGTTTTTTCTGTAAATAAAAAGAGAAATACAGAAATGAAATAATTTGGACTTTGAGTTGAGTTTCTTAAATTTAAATCTTATAAAAACATATAATATATGAAGCTGCAGAACTTTCCTCTGGAACTCGGAACCTTTGCGGTTGATCCACGTGTTTCTACTGCAGGGACTTTGGGGGTGTGTCCTGCCTTGACGAGCCCTTCTGATTGGTCGGACTCCATTGTTAAAAACCTGAAGTGACTCTTCACAGTTTATCTTACGATGATAATAACAGATGCCTGTTGGTTATTAAAAGCTGTCCTCCTCTGCCCTGCTCTCTGGCTGCCAGGTTTTCCGCTGTCTGCCATCCAGCGACGTGCGTAACATCCTGGAGCTGGACGGCTACCTGGCGAAGGCAGGCCTGGATAAGGAGGACCCGGCCCGAGCCCGCGAGAAGCTGAAGAAGATTCGCGGCTTCCTGGTCCAGTTTCCTCTTCAGTTCCTGTGTGAGCAAAACCTGCTTCCTCCCATCGGCTCCAAGGAGGCCATGGTGCCCATGGAGGTCTGGACCTGAGACTCACCTGTGTGTGTTCATGTGGTACGCACACACACACAACCTGCCGCCATTTTGGAGATTCTAGTGGCTCAAAACTTCTGAAGTTGATTTTAAAATCTTTTATCTTGTCCAGTGGCTCGTGATCATGTTTTTACCCTGAATTAAGACTCGCGGGAGCTTAAACCCAATCCACATAAAAACGATTTATATGTTCAGTGAACAGCAGTTTTTAAGTTGGTGAAATGAGAAGTGAACAGGAAGGGAGGAGCCATTTCTTTTATTTGCTGAATCAGTTTGCGTAGAGCGATTGTTTTTCCCCGGGCGTGCCCGAGAACATAAACCTGGGAGTTGTTTCTAAAGGAGCTGCTGTAGGTTTTTATGTTTTCTAGATAGATAGATCTGGATCGTCTGGTTTTTTTCTCCAGGGCCAAAATAAATCAGCACTGTTGACAATTCATCTCCAGTGATTAGGAACCAGAACGTAGCTGATCAGTCTGGTTTGCAGACATTTACACTACGACCTCCAAAATGGCATCAGCTGTGTTTGCTGCAGATTCACGATGAAGCCTCTGAACTGTCGGTGCCACTGAGAGCGCACACATAGCATAACACTGCATCACACACACACACACACACACATAAGCAGACGCAGCGTTGAACTCTACGATACCTGACAACCTGACGTTTACAAGAAGCGAATGAAGACATGGAAGAGTCGGAAGCTTCCTCCTTCCAGATCGTTTCCTCTGAAACCTCCGCTCCCCTGCTCTCTGACAACACTATGCAACGTCCAGGGGTCTGTGAACGCAGCTCGGACTCCTCTGCGTTCGAAAAGACACTAAAAAGAGACTTTGATGAAGACGGCGGCGCAGAGACGAGGATGAAGAGCTGCGTCGTATCTCTGAACTCCCAGAGTTTTAATATTCATGTCAAACAGAAAATGTCGAGTGCCAAAGAAGACGGACTGTAGCCCGATGTTGAGACATTGACATTCCTCATTACACTGAAGTGACCTGTTTTTATACGTCTGCTCTCTGTGCTTCCTTTGGTGCTGCTTTATTTGATGGATCTGTCTCGGGACGTTTTCTGGAGAGAAGTGAAAGATGTCACCATTTCAGTTCACATATCGGAAATGTTGCTCATATAATGGTTCAATCATATTTGTACTTGTTTCACTTTTAATTAAGTTTGTTTACAGGAAATGAAGCATTCCACCTTCTGCACCAAGGTGTTTTACTCGTTTTTAGCCTTTAGGGGGCAGCAGAAGAAACTGAAAGCACAGGATGAGCATGTTATCACTTTGCATCACATCAAAACCAATGACTGTTTACACGTCCTACATAACGATTGGTTCCGTTTCTTGCATGAGAAGATCACTTAGTGCCACGTTGAAGCTGCTACAGTCGGACATTTATATTTTACAGCTTGGTAACGGGGGTTGCAGTCGGTGGAGGTCAGGTCTTTATCAAAGCTGATAACTTGTGAGAATCCTGTTCTCAGTTTCTTTCAGCTGCTCACGTGTGGACGGAGGATCCAGTGAACAGGTCGAAGGAGCATAATAAAAAGTCCAGTTTTAAATTTTGAACTCAAACCGTCGTCTCTGGATTTTCGATTGTCTGGAAGGCGCCAACCTTCCTCCGTGTCTTCCTGTTGGTCTGTAAATTATCTGCATGATGCTGTTTAGTGCTTTAAATTCAAAGACGTTACCTTGAGCTGAGAGCATGAGAGCAGCTCGTTGCCATTAAACCCGACAAAAAAAAAAAAAGAGCATGAAGCCCTGCAAACTGAAGGGTTCGTTTAAAGCCATGGACTGTGTTGTTGCTAAAAGACGTGCCTGTCCCCGAACTGAACCTGACGCTCCTCTTCTGTCGATATCTCTGGTAAATGGGCCCTGAAGCGTGCTCCTTCTTTTTCTTCTTCCTCTCTACCTCCTTGTGTTTTCTACCTCCAGAGCTCAAAAAAAAAAAAAAAACTGTTATGAATATTTGCAGCCAAGTGAAGTCGCCCGAACAGAAAAAAGAAATGTTCAAAGTTTGCTGTCGTGTGCAATAACCAGCCTGTTTCCATCCGAACCAGAATCTGTAGCAGAAGCAGAAAGATGACTTTGAACTGTTTCACTTATTTATACTTTTTCTCTTTTTCCTCGGACCTGAGCTGCAGAGCTTCACAAACAGACCCCGGCTTTTCTCTGCTTTATCACTGTGTCTCTATGGAAACTGCACTATTTGCACAGACTGTTGTTGTCTCTGGCGACTCCTTAATGACGATATGCAGTACCACGTCATGTGTTGTTTGTTTTCTTGTGAAAAGATGAAATAAATAAATCATTAAAAATGGATTTTTTTTCATGAGGCTTCTCTCAACGTCTGTTCTTCACTCACAACTTCTTATTCACTCTTTGAAACGTCGTGGTCGTCTGTGAATTCAGGTTAAAACATCTTCGTCTGCTGTGTTTTTTATTTGAAGTTTTATATTATCAGAGTTACGTTTGTTTGTGTTCATGTTCTGTCTATGAAAACAGTAAAAGCAAAAAGAAAAGAAAAATGATTTGTACCTTTTAAAACTGCAGTTACAAAACAACACAACCAAGATATTTCATTTCATTTCTTTTGTCACCTTCAGCTAAAGTGGTTGGGATTCTCTCTCTCTCTCTCTCTCTCTCTCTCTCTCTCTCTCTCTATATATATATATATATTGTTTACACCGTATATAACAAAGAATGGATGAAGTGCACAGTAACACAACCTTGTATTACTTCATGTAGTATTCTCACGTCATGTCTTCCATTGCTGGTTCCATTTCCAGACGCAGCAGACAAAATGAAATCCAGCCGATTTGTTTTTCAAACTTTCTCACAGTCTCAGATCCAGAGGACGAGAACGTTCTGTCAGCGTGGTCTGTCTCAGTAATGAAGTCAAACTGTGTCACTGTCCAGCTCCCATCATGCATCCTTCCTCCTAACCGATCACTGGATATGATGCTGGATGTTTGTCGATGCTGCTTTGTCCTCATCACACCTCAGCTTCCCCACGTCGCTCTCTGCTGCAGTTCCTCTTCACGTCACCGGATGGAGCCACAGAAACACGAAGTGAATCTCTCGTTGGGGACGATGGAACAGTTTGTGTCTGTCTGAACGTGACGTCGTCTTCAGGCTCCATGAGGAAGATGACCTCTGACCTCAACCTCAGCATGAAGCAGACGTTTTGATAAACGGTCCATCGCTGAAGCAGTGGATGCATTTGCTTCTCTGGGATGGAGGGACGCATTTGTCGGCCTCATTTAAAGGACAGTCTAGTTCGTCCCTAAATGCAGCCTCTGAAGGGTGCGGCCTCTGAAGGGTGCGGCCTCTGAAGGGTGCGGCCTCTGAAGGATGCAGCCTCTGAAGGGTGCAGCCTCTGAAGGGTGCAGCCTCTGAAGGGTGCAGCCCCTGAAGGATGCAGCCTCTGAAGGGTGCAGCCTCTGAAGGGTGCAGCCTCTGAAGGGTGCAGCCTCTGAAGGGTGCAGCCCCTGAAGGATGCAGCCCCTGAAGGATGCAGCCCCTGAAGGGTGCGGCCTCTGAAGGGTGCGGCCCCTGAAGGGTGCAGCCTCTGAAGGGTGCGGCCCCTGAAGGATGCGGCCTCTGAAGGGTGCAGCCCCTGAAGGGTGCAGCCTCTGAAGGGTGCAGCCCCTGAAGGGTGCAGCCCCTGAAGGATGCAGCCTCTGAAGGGTGCGGCCCCTGAAGGGTGCAGCCCCTGAAGGATGCAGCCTCTGAAGGGTGCGGCCTCTTAATTAAGACAAAACTTCTGACTCCAGATGTGCACGATGTCAGAGCGTTCATATCCAGGATGTTGAGGCTTCATGTCTGGATAGTGGGAGGATGTGGAGTCGTGGCGTCCATCTTTATTGTCGATGGTTTAGAGTTAAAACATTAAAAAGTGAAGAACACGTAGTTGTTGTGATTTGGATTCTGTGATCTGAGCACAGGTCACATGGTGTCGCTGCTCAAGTGTCCGACTGATGTGACATTAAGACGTAAATGAAGCGGGAAAATGTCCCTTGTGGGTTTTTAAAGGCCACATTGGTGTGTGTGTGTGTGTGTCTGTATGTGTGTGTGTGTGTGTGTGTGTGTCTTCATGTGTGTGTGTGTGTGTGCTCACCCCTGACACTTAATGCTCGAGGGTGTGTGACTGACCAGCGCAGAATATCGATTGTCCTTATAAGCTGCTGCACACACACACACACATACACATACACACACACACACTGCAGATGTGTGTGTGTGTGTATGTGTGTGTGTGTGTGTGTGTGTGTGTGGTCCAGGTATTACTCTTGTTGTGGGGACCTAAATCTTTTCTTTCTTATAGGAACAGAAAGCAAGTTTCCATCACTTAGACCATTCAACTGCAGAGTGAAAACTTAAGGTTTAGGTTAAGTTAGGTTAAGTTAGGTTATGGTTAAAGTTACAGGTTATGGTTAAAGTTACAGGTTATGGTTAAAGTTACAGGTTATGGTTAAAGTTACAGGTTAAGGCTCGGTTTAGGTTGGTTAGGTTTAGGTTGGTTAGGTTTATGTTCAGGTTGAGTTCAGACTGAGTTTTAGAATGAGGTTAGATTTAGGATTAGATTAAAGGAAGAGGTTAGAGAGTAAGTTTCTGTGAAATCAAATCAATGTGTCAGTGTAATGTCCTGTGTGTGTGTGTGTGTGTGTGTGTGTGTGTGTGTGTGTGTGTGTGTGTGTGTGTGTGTGTGTGTGTGTGTGTGTGTGTGTGTGTGGCGTCTCTCTTCTCAGGCCACTCCCGGTGATGCGCGCTGCTGCTGCTGTTCCGCCTCAGACGCGCGGACGGTGTTGGATCTGTGCGCTCCTCTCTCGCTCTCCGCTTCTGTGCGCGTGTGTCGCCCCCGCTCCTCTCCAGATTGGGGGTCGAGGTGGAGACATGTAGCACCGGATTCACCGGATTCACCGGATTCACGGCACCGAGCAGCATGTAGCAGCACCTGGAGCTCCGCGCGCACCGCCTCGCTCCTGCGTCCTCTCCGCTCCCAGCAGCGTTTCCGGGGATTGTCCTGGGTGTGTGAGTGATTCTTTCTCCCGGAGGAGAGAGTGTTCTCCCGCGGCTCCGCACCTCCCGGTCGATGGTCGTTGAGGAAGCTTCCATCTTGAGTCCCGAATCAACCGAGAGAACCATGGCGAGCGACTCCCCGGCGCGGAGTCTGGATGAGATAGACCTGTCTGCACTACGGGTAATGTCTCCCTGCGTGTGCATGTGCTGCTGCTGTCTGTGCGTGCGCGTGTGCATGTGTGTGAAGCTGTTGAGCACCTGTCCCCCCCCCCCCCCCCCCCCTCCCCTCTCTCTCCTCCCTCCTCTCCATCCTCACCCTCCTCTCCAGGCAGCGCGCACGGATGCGTCTACCTGGTCCTCCCGTGCTCTCGGTGGTGTGCATGCGCGAGCACGAAATACAGCCCCGTGAATGTGTGTGTGTGAGAGAGAGAGAGCGTGCGTGTGTGGCAGCAGAGTGGGATCATGTGGCTCCTGTTGTTTGTTGTTGATGTTTTTTTTTTTATAAACAATTGGGACGTGATGTAATGAGGCCCTGAGCTGCTGCGGGCGTGCACACATCCCCGTGCGCGTGCGTCAGGCGGCATAATAGAGGCCGCTCCGTCTGTTCTATGTGGAGCAGATGTTAAGCTCACTGACACGTTCGCAGCGCGCGCGCACACACTGATGCAGAGGTTCCAGATGCACGCACGCGCGCACTCGCACACACCGTGAATAACAGCGATGAAGTTCCGCCATTTCGTGATGTTGTGGCGACAGCAGCAGCAGCAGCATTGCATCACTGAGGCTGTGTGTGGGTCTGTGCGTGTGCGCGGGGACGGAAGGTGCACAGAGGGAAACCGTGCAGGAATGCGTGCGTGTGCTCGTCTGAAACACGGATACACACACCAATGGTACATGCACTCATTTGGATTTAACATGTGCTCAAGATGTAGATCTCACATATGACTGGAGGTGTGTGCGTGTGCGTGTGCGTGTGTGTGTGTGGCAGAGCTATTCTCTTTTCTCCTTCTGCTGCTTACGCAACACAGTTGTACCTGCAGAGCAAGAATCAAGTCTGGGCATGATCACTGGGGTGGGACTGCAAGTCTGAGAGAGTGTGTGTGTCTGTGTGTGTGAGTGTGTGTGTTACAGATGCAGACACACACACACACACACACTGAAGGACAAAGACACAAAGAGAAGAAGGATGTGCACGTTGTTGTAAGAATGTGAATCCTCGCTCTCTCCCTCAGTGACATGATGATTAGAAATTAGGTCACCAAGGAAGGAGCGGAGAGCTGTGAGGAAACACTTCAGCTGATGCAAAGCCTGTCTCAAACACACACACCACACACACACACACACCACACACAGCACACACACACACACACACACACACACACACACACACACACACACACACTTCCTGTTTCTGCAGAGCTTCACATCCTAAACCATCTCCTCAGGTTGACTCGTCTTCACCTCCTCTCACTGTAGCTCCCATCAGGCCTGAAGTCTTGGCTCCACACCGACAGACTCTTATTCTGAAATCTGTCGGAGTCTGTTCCTGTGACACCTCTGGACAGGGACAGTATTAGTCGCCATTAGAGTCTTGACAGCGCTGCCGATGAGGACGGGGAGGTCACGGGCTTGTTCTTCTCTTATGGCCGGTGGCCTCTTCTCTTCTCCGGACTAAATGGAACCTGCTCAGGAGAGTTTCAGAGCTTCAGACTCTTCAGTTCAGTCCAGGGGTGAAAGGTAGCCATTGTGACGTTACCATGGCAATCAGATGAAACTCTTCATTCATTTCCTCCAGGCGCCGCCTACAGACCGGTCGGAGTCAAGTACAGGTAGACGACGCCCACGTAGGTGATGGAGACAGGACGTACGAGTGTCAGACAAAATTCTTTGGTCCCTAAATTACAACGTGAAACTAAAAGTCACCTTGGTTCAAAATATATTTCTGTTCAGCTGAGTCTTAAATATGTCTCGTTTTCTGGAGGTAGACTGTAAATACTATATATTAATACTGTAAATATCATACTGTATATGTCATACTGTATATGTCATACTGTATATGTCATACTGTATATACTACATGTCACTGGTTGTTAAGTCAATGGTTCAGTTGAAACATCCAAATCAGGAATTTGAAAAGGTCCTGATTGGGCGAATTGCTCATTGGAATTTTGCTCTGCATCTAAATACTTAACGTGCAAACCTGACGTTTGTGCAGAAGCTTAAAGGAGACGGACGTGTTTCTTTCCTCTGGTGCGTTTCGTTTCGTTGTGAAAGTCAATGTTGTGCACAGTCTGCGGTAAAGGAAGCTGTTGAAAAGAAGAGATGGCAGAGGATTCCGTTATCAGGATGAACTCTTGAACACTTCAGTTGTTTCTGTTTCTTCAAATTCGTGCACAATCTCTGGATTGCTCCATTAAATTCCTCGTGCACGAACTTCTTGTGCCGAACATGTAGAGCAACATGTAGTTTTTAGTTTTTGAAAAGTGGAACTGACAACATAGAGTTTGAATGAAAGCATATTTCATGGGAATTGTTCCCCAACTGGACTCACGTTGTCTTTTTGAGAAACATCTGGATGTGCAGAGCTGAACCGCTGCCTCACTCCTGACGTCTCCACCCAGATCCTGCACCTCCGCTGAACATCTGCTCCCTTTAACCTCATTTTCTCTGGACTGTCTTTCTCATACGTGTGGTCGTACGACTGCACAGAGAGAGCTGTAACAGGTGTGTGTGTGTGTGTGTGTGTGTGTGTGTGTGTGTGTGTGAGAGTGTGCACGTGAGGCCAAGGTCCTCCAGGATTAGACGTGCTTCTGTTTGACCTTGAGTGAAACGCTGCTTTTTAAACTAATCCCCCGTCAGGAGACTTCACTGTAATAGTGCCAACGCTCCTGTGGCCCACTGAACGCTAATAGACACACACACACACACACACACACACACACAAACACACACACACACACACAAACACAAACACACACACCGGTTTCCTTAAATATCAAAATTTGTGTTTTGGAAAGTTTATTGAATTTGAATCAGTCTGAACATGAGATTACCGTGTGTGTGTGTGTGTGTGTGTGTGTGTGTGTGTGTGTGAAGGTCAAACTCCACATTAAAATCCTACACCCATCTCATGTCCAGTTTAATCAGACTTATGTTCTCTTGAGTAACTTGTACATTTTGTCTTCTTCTGCTGTTTCTCCTCTCTCTCTCCTCCTCTTTATTCATCTCTACCTCTCTCTCTCTCTCTCTCTCTCTCTCTCTCTCTCAGGACCCAGCTGGTATCTTCGAGCTGGTCGAACTGGTTGGAAATGGAACCTATGGGCAGGTCTACAAGGTGAGACTTCATAATTACTTCATAACTCCCTGTCATGCTGTGTGTGTGTGTGTGCGTGTGTGCGTGTGTGTGTGTGTGTGTGTGTGTGTGTGTGTGTGTGCGTGTGTGTGTGCGTGTGTGTGTGTGTGCTTGCCACCTGTGGATCTTTTGAAAGAGGTGATTTGCTGAGATTTGCTGACTCACTGGGGAGTCGACTCATCCTCGTCTCCTCCTGATCCTCAACGCGAGCTCACAGAATCAACAGCATTATCAGTTTTGGCTAAAAGTGAAGTTGCCCCCGCCTCCGTCCTTGGTCAGGCAGCGGAGGACGCACACGCAGACAACACGGCAGAGACGTGTGTTTGTGTTCTCTCATTTTCAGCTGTTTAACACACACACGTCTGCTGGATGTTCACTATCGATCCATTGTTTCTACGAGGTGACGCCTTCTCGCCGAGATGATTGATAGAACAGCATCAACACAAGCTGCGGTCGGTCACTAAGCATGCTGGGTAAATTAAGACCTTGGACTCCAAAACAAAACACTTTTAAAAGATGCTCATCGTTGTCGGAGCTTCCTGCAGTGAACTGAGGGAAACCTGGAGTACGTTTGCTAAGAACACGTCACTCACTAGTTAGTTTCCGAAACAAATCAAATTACAAACTGTGATTTTCTACTGGATCTGTTTTGTCTGATTTTTAAAAATCAAGGTCCATGAATTATTATCTGAGAAATCAATGAAAGGTTAAAGACAGAGATAAGAAACGCTGCTGCTTGATACTAAAGGAAATTAAGAGAATGTTTTGAGATAGAACTCATGTTCCAGAGATAAATATAAAGAACAACGAGCGTTAACCACGTAGAAAACACAAGAACGTGACGAGAGAAAGTTCTGTGGTGATTCTAAACCTCCGGAGAGAAAACAGCATCGGGCTTAATCCTCCTGTTTGGAACCACTGACTCCAGAACAAACACAGTCGCAGCAGGAAGATTCAAACTGTGTCACGTCCTCTAACATCTCAGTGTTTTAATCTTCCTCTGAAATTGATGCACGATAAACAATAAGATTAGAATCTAATCAGTTCCAAAGGTTTCCACACATAATAAATCTGTGCAGCGCTATTTGTCACATGTCGTAAAGTATTTATTGTCCACGTGGACAGGCAGCTGTGGCATCAACGCAGTTGTTTCTCTCACGTGTAAAAACTTTGGTCTGTTCTCCCGTCAGCTGGAATCTGGATCTTTTCTGACTCAAACCACATCCTCCCAACAACTTTCATGGAAATCTGACATTTAAAACAAAACCTTGTCGGAGGAAATCAAGAGAACACACGATCAGGAACGGGCCGCAAAGAATCCACGACACTCAGATGAGACCCGTTGTTGAATCGGTTTGAGAGCAGGACTTCTTGATTTCCCTGCTTGTGCTCAAAGCTGCAGCTCTTTTCTTCCACCTCACGCTGCGTCTGTGTGTGAAATGTCTGCTCTCGTATTTTTCTGTGAATGTCAGCGATGGCGAATGAGAAGCCGGTGTAATAATAAGGCCGTGGAGGGAGGGAGAGCACGAATCCGGTAACCGCCCACACAGGACTCTCTAAGACATAAAACGAACACACCCGTAAACGTGGGCGGGACAATTCCGTTCGTCGCCACTGCACCTGACGTTCCATTGGTTGGGGGATTTTGACGGACACAAACAAATCCGTGAGGAGAAGAGCTGAAGCTGGAGCACAAGCGCAGGGTTTAAAGTGAAAGCATTCCAAAGTCTGAGGTCTGGAGCTGAAAGAACGAGCTCCTGAATAACGAAGAAGAAAACCTTCAGTGTGTTTTCTCAGGAAGAAGCTTCCTGAAGAAAGCGTCTGATTCCAGGAGAGAATCCACCGCTCTGATAGTCCAGTGTTTATATTTCATTAAATGTGGTGATTAGTGACGGCTCGTTCTTCCATCACCGACAAAGTCTGTTTCCAGTGGACGTTACCGGTGCAGAGACGAAGCTCCGCTGCTGTTTTCTCAGCTTCTGTCTCGGGCTTCATGTGTCGGGGCTTGTGTTCAGGTTTGGAATGTGAAGCTTGTCTGAACACGAGGGATGTTTTTACGCCTCAGGCTGCTCCAAAAGGATTCTCTGCCCTCTTCTATCTCCAGTCATCCTCTTCTTCCTCCTCCTCCTCCTCCTCCTCCTCCTCCTCCTCCTCCTCCTCACCTGCCACCTCCCTCTGCTCTGTCGCTATCTTTATCTCTCCCTCACTGCCTGTGTGTGTGTGTGTGTGTGTGTGTGAGGATCCAGGTGCTGTTTTAATGCAGCTTCCTTACACCCATAATCCCACACACACTCACACACACACACACACACTCACACACACACACACACTGGGAGCTCTGTGCCACCTCGGGGAGATTGTTTGGCCGGCCATCGGTGTCGGAGGAAGCGAGATAGCGAAACAAAGAGTCTGTGTGTGGCGCTATCTCTTCCTTTCATCTCGCCCTTTATCGCCTCGACGCTGCGGAGCGCTGCCGTTTGTCCTTCAGTCACAGCAGCACTTCACACAACTCGACCCGAGGTCCGAGGATCAGGGTCACTCGGTTATCTGGAGAAAAACTGAGCAAAGCCCTGAATCATCACACGTCTGGAGCGTGGAGTTCTTCATGACTCGCTCCCAGAATCAGCTGAGTCAAAGTCTGGAGGCAGTGAACATCTGTCGTGTTGACAGGTCGACAGAGGCCACGACTCGTCTGAACACATCTGTAAGAGACGCAGCGGAGGCGTTTGTCATCGGAGTTTTGTTCCTGGTAGATCTCACTGATCTTCTTCATGTGAATATAGAGAATCTGTTCGAAACACGACGAGTCTCACATGAGCTCATTCAGACATTTGTTGTCTCGCACACGCTCCCTCCGGAGACTGTCCAGAGCTGTGCACACGTCTAAAGACGAGGATAGGAACCAGTGGATCAGTCAATACTGATAAATAAGTCAACGTACGTGTTTTAAAAACATGTGATCTCTACGATGTCGTAGAGATCACATGTCTTACTGACAAAGAAATGGAGCCGCAGCTTCAACTTGTACAGATTCAGAATCTTTATTAGAAATAAAATAAAATGAATGAAAAGAAAACACAGAAATAAAAAGTCGAACGATGCACAAAGAGAAACGTGAAAAAGAGAAACGTTCTCCGAGGTGAAGTCTGATGCAACATTGAGTAACCAAGACACTGTGTGTGTGTGTGTGTGTGTGTGTGTGTGTGTGTGTGTGTGTGTGTGTGTGTCTGTGTGCATCTGAGCAACTCACATGTGCAAGTGACCCAGAGTGTGAAATATCATGGCCTCCCCACACACAGCTGTTGCTAGGTTACCATGAGGAAATTGTGGGCATGTGTGTGTGTGCGTGTGTGTGTGTGTGTGCGTGTGTGTGTGTGTGTGTGTGTGTGTGATGGGGGGGCTGGTGGTGGATGAATTTTCAGTTTCTTGCTTTAACAGCTGTGACTTCAGAGTTTGAACGAGGAGACGTCCACAGGTAACGTCTAGTTTCCAACCTGAGGGTCAAGACACACACTCACACACACACTCACACACACACACACACACACACACTCACACACACTCACACACACACACACACACACACACACACACACACACACACACACACTAAATGACTGATACACTTTGATAAAGTGATAAGTGTTTGTATCTCTGTGTTTCAGGGTCGTCATGTCAAAACAGGTCAGCTCGCTGCCATCAAGGTTATGGACGTCACAGGAGTGAGTGACACACATACACACACGCACACACACACGCACACGCACACACACACATACACACACGCAGCCTTGCTGTGTACGTCCCACACACAGTTGCATAGTATCATTGAACTGTGTGTGTGACAGGACGAGGAGGAGGAGATTAAAGCAGAGATCAACATGTTGAAGAAGTACAGTCACCACAGGAACATCGCCACCTACTATGGAGCCTTCGTCAAGAAGAATCCTCCCGGCATGGACGACCAGCTGTGGGTACGTACGCCGCCGCCGCTGTGACCTCCTCGTCCGTTAGAGCGCTCCGTTACATTTGTTTACTAATTCCTCCTCGGATTGCTCCTCGTTCCCGGGAATCATTTTCATTAACGATTTCCAAAGTCAACACTGAATGAGGAGAAAGATGTTTAGAGGGATTTGGATTTTTATCTTTTCAAGGAGAAACTGAATTTGTATCGAGCTGAATCACAACATTCATTATGTCAAAGCAGTTTAAACCAAGAGATCGAGACCTTACTGTCGTTTCAAAAGCCACCGGGGAACGGAGTCACTGTCGTTATAATGAAGAAGTTATTGTTATTGTCGTACGGAAAATTAAGTGGATTGACGATAAAAGTGAAACGGCTCCTGTCGACTGTTTTAATTTCAATTTTAATGAAAGAAAAAAATTAGCTCTTTAATTTGTCGTTTTTTATTTTAAACAAAGATCCTGTTTCCTCAAGTGAAACAGATTCCAACAACAGATTAGATGAGAATTGTCTTTTCTTAAGAGTGAGGGAGCAGATGTCAACTCCGATGCTTGTGTGTGTGTGTGTGTGTGTGTGTGTGTGTGTGTGTGCGTGTGCGTGTGCAGCTCGTCATGGAGTTCTGCGGCGCCGGCTCCGTCACAGATCTGATCAAAAACACCAAAGGGAGCTCGCTGAAGGAGGAGTGGATCGCCTACATCTGCAGAGAGATCCTCCGGGTGAGAACCCTGAAATAAACCGAACACACAAAGAGCAGGTCGAGCGTCAAAAACATGAATAATATCAGAACCAGCTAAAACAAACCAGGTCCAATGTTCACCTTGAACGAAACGACTCTTTATTCTCGTGTTCGTGTTTTTCAGAGGTTGTTGTGTTATTGTCCCAGTTGCATGCTGGGTTTTGTTGTGTCGATAAGAAATGACTGAATTATGTTTCTGTCTTCAGGGTCTGACTCATCTCCACCAACACAAGGTCATCCACAGGGATATTAAAGGCCAGAACGTGCTGCTGACGGAGAACGCAGAGGTCAAACTAGGTGAGAGGCGCACACACACACACACACACACACACACACACACACACACACACACACACACACACACACACACACAAGAAAAAGAATGTACAAGCATTACTATAAACCTGTGTGTGTGTGTGTGTGTGTGTGTGTGTGTGTGTGTGTGTGTGTGTGTGTGTGTGTGTGTGTGTGTGTGTGTGTGTGTGTGTGTGTGCAGTTGACTTTGGTGTGAGCGCTCAGCTGGATCGTACGGTGGGACGGCGGAACACATTTATCGGGACGCCGTATTGGATGGCCCCGGAGGTCATCGCCTGTGATGAGAACCCCGACGCCACGTACGACTTCAAGGTAAATTTGTGTGTGTGTGTGTGTGTGTGTGTGTGTGTGTGTGTATTCGCCCCCTGGTGGCTGGCTGCGGTATAGGTCATAAACTCTGCCTCCTCCATGTTTGCAGATGGGACACGTAACGTTAAATAAATGTTTGGTTTGAATTAGTTATCTGATGATGAGAAAATGGGCGGAGACGTCATGATTGACAGCTGAGACTCGCGGCTTCATTGTTGTTCAGCGGGAGGAAGTGAAGACGCTTCGTCCGTCTTTATTCACCGTCTCTGTGATGTGGGTGTTTTACTTTTAGACTCTTAAAACTCACAAAAGTGAAATTTCTGCTCAGTCTCAGGGTCAGAATGTTTGTATCTGTGAACGAGTGACGCAGACTGACCTTTAAACGAACCTCTGTGAGGCTCACTGATCATATTCGTCTGATCCCTGACCGTCGCCACACGACTGCACAAACTGCTGCGAGGTCTCGTCTGCAGATACGACCAGTGAGAGCGCTGGCTCCGGTGGTCGTCAGTGTGTGAAGGGTGAGCAGTAATGGGGCCGGGACGAATCCCTGTGGCGAAGCCTGAGGAGGCCGAGCGCGGCTCCGTTCAGACGCCATTAACTCCGGCCCTCTGGGGCTCTGCGTGTCAGGACGCCCTCGCCTCGTTCCACAACATTAACATCAACGTTTAAAAAGAAGTTTTCTGGCTGAAAAATGCAGATTTTTGAAAAAAGGAGCAGATCGAGTCATGAAGCTGCAGCAGCAGGGGCAGATGGGTAATTTTCCTGACAGTGGATCAGATGTTTTCTGTGTCTCTCTGTCTGCAGAGTGATCTGTGGTCGCTCGGCATCACAGCCGTAGAGATGGCAGAGGGAGCGCCACGTAAGTGACACGTCGACCATGATCAGACACACACACACACACACACACACACACACACACACACACACACACACACACTAATTTCCTATTTTTTCCTTTCCTCTTCCTTTTTCTTTTCCTTTCCTGTTTCCTTTGGCCTCATTTCTTTCCTTTCCTCTCCCCTCCTCTTTCTCATCTCCTCTCTTTCCCTTCCCCTCCTTTACTTTCCTGTTGCCTTCATTTCTCTCCTCTCCTCTCTTCCCCTCCTTTCTTTTCCTTTTTGCCTTCCATCATTTCCTCTCCTTCATCTCCTCTTCTTTCCTTCTCTCTTCCTCCTCAGCTCTGTGTGACATGCATCCAATGAGAGCGCTCTTCCTCATCCCCAGAAATCCTGCACCTAGACTCAAGTCCAAGAAGTGGTGAGAACACACACACACACACACACACACACACACACACACACACACACACAGTACTGACCACCACTGTAACTGTCGTGGGTCTAAACTCGTGTGTTTCCAGGTCGAAGAAGTTCCAGTCGTTCATCGAGAGCTGCCTGGTGAAGAGTCACAGTCAGCGGCCGAGCACCGAGCAGCTCCTCAAGCACCCGTTCATCCGGGACCTTCCCAACGAGCGGCAGGTCCGCATCCAGCTGAAGGACCACATCGACCGCACCAAGAAGAGGAGGGGGGAGAGGGGTGAGGATGCTCGCGGGCTGTTTGAAGACGAGCGGCGGTCTGAGAAGAGCTGATGCTAACGTGTGTGTGTGTGTGTGTTTCCTCCAGACGAGACAGAGTATGAGTACAGTGGCAGTGAGGAAGAGGATGAAGAAAGAGACGCCGGAGAGCCCAGGTATATCTTCTACTACTGATAGTACTACTGCTACTACAGTTCTACTAATACAATTACTGATACCCCTCCTCTCATTGGTTCTTTTCCAGCTCCATCATCAACATTCCTGGGGAGTCCACTCTGAGGCGGGACTTCCTGCGTCTCCAGCTGGCCAACAAGGAGCGGTCGGAGCTGATCCGGCGCCAGCAGCTGGAGCAGCAGCAGAACGAGGAGCACAAGCGCCAACTACTGGCCGAGAGGCAGAAACGTATCGAGGAGCAGAAGGAGCAGAGGCGACGGCTGGAGGAGGTGTGTCTGTTTCATCCAGTGCATCTTTTTCTTCCCACATCTGTGACGTCAGCGCCTCAGCTCGTCCCGATGCCAGAGGAACACACCTGAACAAACACACACACGTACTCAGAGCTGAAGCGTCGCTGTGTCCAATCTTTTCCACCCACAGCAACAGCGTCGCGAGCGAGAGCTGAGGAAGCAGCAGGAGCGAGAGCAGCGGAGGAGGTACGAGGAGATGGAGCAGCTCCGTCGAGAGGAGGAGAGGAGGCACGCCGAGAGAGAGCAGGTGAGAGGACGCCTGACTGAAGGACGACACGTCACAGGTGTCACGTTATTCACGTCACGCATAAAAGACCAAACAGCGCCTCTGTCTCATCGGTCATCAGAGTAGAACTGTGGACATGACATAAAACTTCACGATCTCTACGATCCATCATCCATCCATTGTCCTCCACTTATCAGGGGCTCGGGGACGAGACCAGACGTCCCTCTGTCCCTAGCCACGATTTCCCTTAACTTCCTGGGAAATTGCGTAAAACAGCAGCCAAAAAAGAGTTTGTGTGGTCGGGTGTCTGGGCTCAGACAGTCGAGGTGGTTGGAGCATCTCGCCATGATGCCTCCTGACCCAGACTGGAGGGACTACACATCCCATCAGCCCTGGGAACACCTCCCCCAGAACACGTGGTCGTCTCTACGATTCGCTTCAAAAGCGGAACATGGATGTTTTTAATCCCGATGTTGAGAAAGTCGTGATGAGTCTCAGCTGCATTAACATCACACATTCATTATTATGTGACAGAGGAGACGGGGCACTTTCCTCCATCGCTCTATCTTTCACATCTACCTTTCTACCTCTTGCACGACTGGGTTCATGCTGCTGTTTAACGTCCCCCCTCCACTAATAAGCATGTCTTCCTCTTCCACTGATCGCAGCCCCCTGCTGTCTCTCTCTTTTTATCTGCCCTCGTCTATTTCTGCCTAATTCCCGACTTTCCCACCTCTTCAATAAATCTACTTTTTCCTGTCCTCCTCTTTTCAATCGCCTCCTATTTCCTGCTCTGCTGACGTCACCGGTTGCCTGGGCTCCGATTTGCTTCTCGCCCGCCTCGGTGGTCTGCGATTGGCCGCGTCTCTCTCTGGCCCTGGGTGCTGACTGGTTAGGAGTATATCCGTAGACAGCTGGAGGAGGAGCAGAGGCAGCTGGAGATCCTGCAGCAGCAGCTCCTGCAGGAGCAGGCCTTACTGCTGGTAACGACTCACACAGACACACAGGAAACCAGTGGAACGAGGCTGTGTCACGCTGTGGGAGAACTTCTGGAGAGATTTATTTCAAAATAAAACACAAAGTCTCAGCTGGATTCAGAGTCAACACAGGGAAACACGAACAGACACTGGATATGAACTCACTCTGTCGTTAGAAGCAGTTTGAACATCACACAACATGAGAATACTAATGTTGAGATGAGGAACGTAAAAACTGAATAAAATACAATATTTGAAATGATTAAAGATCAGCGATATATAAAAGAATAAATATAGAGTTCACTAATGTTGGATGAACATCGAGGTGATTCTCTTCTGTCTTATCTTCGACCTCATGTCGAAGCAGGACTGACTTTATAATCTTCGAGTTCTCTCTCTACCGTTGTGCTTTAGTGTCTACCTCTCGTTTTCTTTGTGCTTGATGAGCAGGAGTACAAGCGGAAGCAGATCGAGGAGCAGCGGCAGGCCGAGCGGCTGCAGAGGCAGCTGCAGCAGGAGCGAGCGTATCTGGTGTCGCTGCAGCAGCAACAACAGCAGGAGCCGCTGCGACCGCCGCAGGACAAGAAGCAGCTGTACCACTACAAGGATCAGGCGCCCGGCACCAACGACAAGCCCGCCTGGGCCAAAGAGGTAGAGACACACAGAGCGAAATCAAGATGACTGATTTTACTTCAGAAGAACCGGCCCAGAAAACATATTCTCCTAAAACAGGTGCATTGTCCACACTACTCTGTGTTCTAGTTTGAAAACGTTTTGTTCTGGACGAGCAGAACCTGAGACGTGTCTGCGTTGATTTATTGTTTAAATCCTCATATGGACACACACAGATTCAGAGGATGCTCCGCTGTGAGTCTCAGGTGAAGCTCCGCAGAGTGAAGGCCGGTCTGCATGTGGGAACAAGAAAACACACACTCTCACACACACACACACACACACACAAGTGACGACAGGTCTTTCTTCATTCATAAGAACCGAAGCTCTCAGGAGAAGAACTCTGACAAATGTTCTGTTTCTAACCTCCAGGTTTCGTCTGAACTCGATCTGCTGAATCTGAATCAGAGTTCGCTCCTAAAAATATTTGTCTTTTTCAGGTGCGACGACAGAATTCAACATTTGATTTGCTGTTAAATTCTTGTTTTTTGTGCTTTTGTCAGATGAAGAGTTTCGGTCCAGAGTGGTCTTTACAAAACGAGAGAAAAGAGAAGAGTTGCACTTTCTTTTTCCTTTTTCTAATTAAAACCGTCTCTGCAAACAGAGCGAATCCCTCGTTTCAGGATGTTTTAAATCGACCACAGGAAGATGAAGATGATGAGATTTGATATTTATATTTATTTCAAAGTCACGATCTGCCTGAAATGAATCGTAAGTTTGTTGTAAACCAGCCGATCCGTGGACTTCCTGTTCGGCTGCCGGCGGTTGTGTCACCTGAGATAAGCGTCACGTGTTGTGTTCTCCGGCTGTGCGTCGTGCACGTTGTTTAACGCTGACCTTGATCTCCAGGTGATGCGTCGCGCTCAGAGCAACTCGCCTCGCATCCCTCCCAAGAAGTACCACTCCTTCAGGGAGACGCGACCCGCCAACCTCGACAACCTCCTCTTACTGCCCGGTTACAAACCCCGCCGCCGCCGCCCCCCATCCTACCCCGCCCACATCAGCCCCTCCAGGGATCACCAGCATGTGCCTCGCATCCGTGTCACCTGTGTCCCCAGCCGCAGCGCAGACGCCTCTCAGCCGGTGATGCGCCAGCAGAGCCCCGACTCCAGGGGCCGGAGCCCAGGCCGCAGGGTCAGTCCGAGGGAGAACAGACACTTAACTCCTCCTCCTGTCTCATCCGGACGTCTGTCCAGACACTAACCTCGGCTCAGTTATTGAATTCCACTAACGACGACTCTCGCACGTTGACTCAGGGCTGAACTATGAACTCACCTGTTCTCTGCAGGAGTTCAGCTCCACGTTCTGACTCCTGCTGCTGGTTCCAGTTTCATCTCATCTCCTCCGTGTTCTTTTTTTTTTTTTGTCAGAATTTCTCTCCACAGCTTTAATCCTTTACTTTAACCTTCACCTCATGTTACAGGTTACTCACTGCAGACCTGTGGGATCCTTCCTCATCTTTTACTGCAGTGACTCTCAACCTGCTGCTTTTATTACCATTAATATAATCAAATATAATAAAATATAATATAATATATTGTAATTTAATATAACATAATATAATATTATATAATGTAATGTAATCTAAGATAATATGATGTAATATAATATATTGTAATTTAATATAACATAATATAATATTATATAATGTAATGTAATCTAAGATAATATGATGTAATATAATATAATGTAATATAATATAATATAATATATAATGTAACATAATATAATGCAATAAAATATAATATAATGTAATATAATATAATTTTATGTAATGTAATGTAACATAATATAATATAATATTATGTAATAAATAATTTAATTTGATATAATATAATATAATGCAATATAATATAATATAATATATAATGTAACATAATATAATGCAATAAAATATAATGTAATATAATATTATGTAATATAATTTAATTTGATATAATATAATATAATGCAATATAATATAATAGATAATGTAACATAATATAATATAATATTATGTAATATCATTTAATTTGATATAATATAATATAATGTAATGTAGTATAATAAAATAAAATATAATGTAATATAATATAATATAATGAATTCACATTGTTTGTAATCTATAGGAATAAACAGTGGTGGCAGTGATTTGTATTTGATCTCCTGGCCGTCAGGTTGAGAGCTGCTGTATGTATCATGTATGTAACATGTACTAACATCAGCAACTCAAACTAACATCACGTCTTCTCTTTTAACCTCAAAACTCACTTTATCTTTTACTTCCAGGTGGTTGAAGCTTCTGTGTCTTTATTTCTCTCTAATCTCTGTTTTTACTGAACTGAACTCGAACTCTTGAACTTTGACCCCGACGGGTTTCAGACTCACAACCGTCTGTGTGAATGTCACACCAGAGTGTGTGTTCTGTGAGGAATGCAGTGCTCCATATCTGAACCCTGACCTCCGTAAATCAAAGGCAACACAACACACACACACACACACACGCACACACACACATGTAGGGCAGCTCTCCAGGTCCGCCTCCTGGTGGCCCTGGTGGTGGAGCGATGTAGGGCAGCTGTGGCTATATCAGTCTCTCTCCTTATGGACACACACACACACACACACACACACACACACACACACACACACTGTTCAGACAGGTCTACCCTCGGCCTCCCAGGATTCCCCAGTGAAGATATATTTCCATCACACAGACACAACCCTGAGAACCCGCTGCAGCCGGCGTTTTTCAGAAAACGGTTCAGATCTGCTGCTTTCGTGAAATAATGAACTCTCCGCTGGTCGCCTGTAACCACGGCGACTAAAGTCCCTTTTCATCTGTGCAGCACCTTGAATTTAAATTTGGCTTTTTTCCTTTCGACCTTTTATTCAGCTCATTCTGCGGCTTTTGATTTTAAATTAAGTATAAATTATATTTAATGTTTGTGATGAAATTACATCGGCTCATTATTTACATATTATCATTAAAAACATGGAGGTTCAGCACTTCACTGTGTGTGTGTGTGTGTGTGTTTGTGTGTGTGTGTGTGTGTGTGTGTGTGTCAGGAGTATAATAAGATGAACAGACTTCTTCTCCTTTGTTGCAGCACAAAATCTCCAACCGGATCTCGGACCCGTCGCTGCCGCCGCGCTCCGAGTCGTTCAGCAGCGGAGGCATCCAGCAGGCCCGGACCCCCCCCATGCACCGCTCCGTCGAACCCCAGGTGTGCACCCTACATCTCCCAGTGTGTGTGTGTGTGTGTGTGTGTGTGACAGGAACGTCCACCAGAGGTTTGGTTTCTCTGTGTGGACGTAGAATCTGTGAGTTTGGGTTTTTTTTTACTAGAAGAAAGAAACAGTGAGTTTTTCTACAGAGGATGTTTTTTTTCGCCAGCTTCATGGTGACATCGATCTGGATGAGATGGATTTCTTCATCGTTTTTCTTCTTCATTACTTAATTTATCAATCAGAAAATCGATGATCCTCCTCTTCAGTTTGAGAGCGAGTTTCTCTCCCAGGTGACGGAGTGTAAGTGTCTTGAGATCACTGATAACGAGGGCGGAGCCGGCTGCGGCGGAGTGTGAAGGTAGATCCGCTCCCCTTCAGTCTGTAGATCCAAGAAAAAAGAATCCGAGCTTTTCTCCTCGACGTGGTCAGACGGGAAGTGAACGCCACGTCTCGACTGTGGAGGAGCAGCTGAGCTCGGACGTTAACTCCTCACGCTTCCTTTCGTTTGTTCAGGTTTAGTTTCATTTCAAATGTGAAACAGAGACTTTGTGAAAATCTCCAGGAACAAACGGAAAAAACAAAGTTGTGTGTTTGAAGATGGTTTGTGTGAACGCAGCCTGACGCACGTGTTTCCTTCCTTCTTCACCTTTTTCCTCACCCCTGCATCTTCTCCTCTGATGTGCAAATCCTGATCCTGCTCCCCCCCCCTGCCTGTTTTCTGCTTGTGTGTGTGTGTGTGTGTGTGTGTGTGTGTGTGTGTGTGTCCAGATGGCCCACCTGGTGCAGGTGAAGAGTCACGGCCTCTCAGGCTCCCAGTCTCTGTATGACCCCCACGGTGTGTCCTCCTCCTCGGCGTCGCCCTCCCCCTCCCGGCCTCCCATGCCGCGGCAGAACTCCGACCCCACCTCCGACACCCCACCTCCCCCGCCCCTGTCCCGCCTGGCGCCCCCCCTCGACAAGCTGGACCGCAGCTCGTGGCTGCGGCAGGACGACGACATGCCCCCCAAGGTCTTTGCATGCTCCGCCCAGTGTGTGTCTGTGTTTGTGTGTGTGGGAGAAAACTTTGCTTTTTCCTGGATTCTGTCTTTCTTTAAACGTCCGTGATCGTTTTTCTCTTCATTTAGTTTTTGTGTCTTTTGAATTATTTCTGCACCTGATGTGTCGTCACCTGATCATATTGATCCTAATCTCAAAGCACTCATTGACCAGTGTGCGTCCTGTAATCTTTACCGATCCTTCAAATTAACTTATTGTTGTAAACTGTAAATTTAAGGCTAAAATTTATCGTCATGATAAATCTAATCAGTGTTTGTGTGTATTTGTTTAAACATAGATTTTATTTGAACATTATATATATGAGATGCCACATATCTTATTTCCTTTATGTATCAGTTGCTTTAATTTCTCTCAAGTCTCATTTGTATTTGATTTTATTTACGGGATGAGAACTGAATGTGTTTGTCCACATGTTCTTTATATGTGATCATGTCTTCATACACACTCTCCGTCTCGTGTTGTCGAGTGTGTGACATGAAAGCTTGTGCGGCTCCTCACGCACACGACTGTGTTGTGTGTCTGCAGGTTCCTCAGAGGACGACCTCCATCTCTCCTGCGTTAGTCAGGAGGAACTCTCCAGGAAACGGACCTGGCCTCGGTCCTCGGGCTGGAGCTCACCTCATCCGGGCCAGGTACACACACACACACACACACACACACACACACACACACACACACACACACACACACACATACATACACTGTACACACACACATGCACACACCGAACACACAGACACAGACACACACATACTCTGGAGACGCAGGTGTGGGATTTTTTTAAGAGCTGGATTTCACAGTTTCCTGCATGAATGAGACAACCCTGTGTTTGTGTTGCCTTAGCAACCCCGACCTGCGGAGGATCGACGTTTCCATGGAGACGCCCCTAAAGAGGACGAGCAGCGGCAGCTCCTCCAGCTCCAGCACCCCGAGTTCCCAGGGAGGCTCCAACGAGCGAGGTGCACACTCACACCTTTGTACTGTGTGCACCTGTGAGGACCCTCTGTCCCGCGGCGCCCCGTCTCCATCAATCACATTCATCTCAGTGAATCCGGCCGCTGTCGGAACAGAAGTCCGATCCTAAATGTTCCTGGGGAAAGTTTACTCACTTTGTTAAAGACACCGTCAAGAATGAGAAACTTTTGACATTTCAAAAAGACTCTTCTTCTTCAAACGCGTGTCTCATTTCTCGTCCTCTGTCTTCAATGATAGACGTCCTCGCTGTCCTCTTTTCTTTTTGAGGAATATTCTCTCAAATTCTTTACAAACATGTTTCTTATTTTCACACGTCGTCGTTTCTCAAAACAAATATTAATAATAGAAAAATCTACTATAAAAAATGTCCTCATGTATCAGAAATGTTCTCAGGTTGTAAACGTCCTCACAAAGAAAGAGACACACACACACACACACACACAGTGTTACACAGGCGTGTTTTTGACCATACATGTTGAAATCGTCATGTGTGTGTTCAGGTAATTCTTCCAATAAGACTGAAGGCTCCACACTTTCCTCCCATGACGCCAAAGACGACAGCAGAGAGGTGACGAGACCCAGCAGGCCCGCAGTGAGTCCACACACACACACACACACACACACACACACACACACACACACACACACACACACACACACACCTCTCTCTGAACTAACCTTGTTGCTGTTCGTTGTCGCTCTCTTCCTCTTCTCATCCCTCCTTCCATCAGAGTTATAAGAAAGCTGTAGACGAGGTCAGTGACATTTTCTCTCTCACCCCCCCTCTCCTCCTCTCACCCCGACAGTCAGAAGCAGAAGCTAAAGAGTTAAAAGATCATTTGATTTATATAACACTCATGTCTCCACACCAGCGACACCTAGTGGCCAGAATCGTAATGTTTCAGGTGGTCCGTCCCAGTCTGGAGAGGACGAATCTCAACAACACTTTGATTTGGCACAAAATGAGTCAACTGGGACTCATGGGTCGGCTGATTACACGGCAAAGGTCAAAGGTCACAGTGACCTTATTTGAATCTTGAGAACACATTTAGACAAATTAAAATATTTATCTACTTTTAAGTTTGATTCCAACACAATTATAAAAACTTTAATCAAAGTAGGGACAGCTGCAACACCTGAGTTTAAAGATTCCAACCTTCAGGATGCTGGATTATTATTATGATTATTATGATTAGAGTTAAAGTTGTAATGTTAAATAGACATTAGTTCAGGTGATATGAGAAAAGCTTGACTTCTGTATGTTTTCTGTCAGCAAAGAAACTTTAACCTCTTCCTATTGGTCAGAAACATCAGCTCTGGAGCCGGTTTGTAAATCTTGAACTTTGGTTTCATGGAATTTGACATCAGCCTTTTGAAAGTGGCTCAGTGTTGGAGCAGCTTCACCTCGGCCTCAGTGGACGTACGAAGTCTCCTGAGGGACGTTCTGTTTGGACATGTTTGTCCTCGTTGTCATCTCTGCTCTCGTGTTTCATTTCCACAATCACACTCTCTCTCTCTTTCGCTCGTTTGTTCTCTTCTGTCTCTCTCTCTCGTCAGGAGGAGTTGGTAAGATAACCTCCCTCCCCCATGCTCCCACCACCCGCGTTACAGCCCCCCCCCCCCATCCCCTCCGCTCCCCGTCACATGTGACTCAAATTACAAGCACGTTGCCCCGCCCTGCCTGCCCTGCCCCGCCTACAGGACTTTAACCTTTAACCTTCCTGCACTGAGGCATCTGCAGCTTGACTCTCCCCGTCCTCCTGCCTCCTGCCCCGTCCTCCTGCCTCCTGCCCCGTCCTCCTGCCTCCTGCCCCGTCCTCCTGCCCCTGTAATAGCCAGTGTGTTTGATACAAATACTGATATAAAACCTCACAACTCTTAAAATAAAGCCTGTAATTATACTAACCATAGCTGTAAAAACACTCTGTGTGTCGTTCTTCCCACTCAGAGCGAGAACGTGAAGCAGGTTAGACGTTGTTGATGTTTCTGTGTCTTCGTGTCCTGCAGGACCTGACGGCTCTGGCCAAGGAGCTGAGAGAGCTACGACAGGGGGAGGAGACCAGCCGCCCGCCCATCAAAGTGACGGACTACTCGTCGTCCAGCGAGGAGTCTCACAGCAGCGAGGACGAGGAGGGAGAGGGCGGGGCCAATGATGGGTCGGTGGCTGTCAGCGACATCCCTCGCATCATGTGAGTGTGACGATGCTTTCAAACCTGAAATCATCGTCAGGGGCTGAATGTGAAAACACAAACGTACGAATCAGCGGCTGCAGACGTTCTCTGACGTTCTCCTGAAGCTTCCCAGTAAAAACGTCCAGTTTCAAGTTTTATTTGTCATATTTAAAGATTATGAATTAAAATGCTGACGTTGTCTTTCAGGCCGGCAGCGAGTCAAGGTACAAACGAGTCATTCGCCATGTTGGGGGGTCATAACGACAGCCACGACGACTCGTACAGGAACAGCTCCCAGGACGGCACCCTGATGATGCGTGAGGTAAGCCACCTCCCTGTTTAGACCTTTGACCCCGGGGGTTTGACCTTGGGCCTCGATGACGCTGCACATACCAACGTCCAACTCCACACAAGCACAGAAACAAACGCTCCCTCTCTCAGCTTCAGCCTCGTCCCCTCAACACCTGACCTGTCAATCTTAGCCTTGCTGCACAGTAGCCCCTCCCCCTACTTCTCTCTTTTTCCAGAAACATGGGGAACGGAGGCGGAGCTCTGCCGCCAGCAACGGTTTCCTCAGCAACGCTAATCTGTTCCCTGGCAACGCCAATCTCCCTGATTTGGTGCAGCAAAGCACCTCCCCCCTGGTCTCCCCTGGCGACGCCTCTGGGGCCCAAGTAGGTGGAGCGGCCCCCAAATATGGCCCCCCTGAACACACCCCTGATCCTGAGAGCGTCACCCTGTCACCTGTTCACCCTGTGACCCTGCTCACCCTGTCACCCACACTCCCACCTGTCTCCACCCGGTGCTTTGCTCCTGGGACCAGCAGCTAATTAAAATAAAATAAGATCAAAATAGAAATAACTAAAACATTATTAGGCTGAATTATCAAGTGAAGAACCGCCGGCGCTCAGTGAGGCCGGATAATGAGAATTAAATTTGTTTAGTTGTTCAGACTCTGGGCAAATAAACTATGTTGAAGTTACCAGACCTAGAATAATAAGGATAAATAATAATTTACTTCTAATAAGAAACTGCTTTAGGTGGTAAAAACCTGAGTAAAACCTTTCAGGGTTAATGAAGATAAAAACTGAACCAGAGACAGTCAAAAAACACAGGAGGAAAAGTTTTAAATAAGTAAACATGCAGCAT
The DNA here is from genome assembly GCF_024713975.1 of Paralichthys olivaceus. NCBI lineage: Eukaryota > Metazoa > Chordata > Actinopteri > Pleuronectiformes > Paralichthyidae > Paralichthys > Paralichthys olivaceus. The sequence continues at coordinate 18,401,364 of NC_091109.1, forward strand.
AAAGACAAGGAAAAGTATGAATAGAGTAATATATAAAGTGTAATCAGAATAAATACAGGATTGCACATTGAAACTGGGGAATAAAATAATAGTAATAAAACATTAAAAAGCTCATATTATTATATTTGTACTGACATGAAACAGGAGAAGCAACAGAAATATTTGATATTTGTCTTGTTTTAATTCTTATTTTGATAAAACATGAGAATCTGGGACTCATCCACCGTTCAGCTGCTTCATCTAATATGAAAATAAAAAACAACATGAGACTCTTTAAATGTCCTGCCCTCCGCTTCAGCTCCAGTGTTTCCCCCACAGACGGAACAAACCAGACTTCTTCCCTCCTCCGCTCGTTTCATCCCTCTCTCCTCTCCCTCCCCTCTCTCCGTTTTCCAGCCTCTGATCCAGAACGTTTCCTCCGTCCTCTTCCTCAGCACATGACGCAGGTAGCTGACTTAATAAAGGAAACCCCGGGGGGAAGTTCATGCCCTAATAATTGGAGACTGAGTTTTGGAAACTCAAGAAAGAAAAGACGAGAATGAAACATGACTGAAGTAGATGAATGTTGCTGGAGACGCCGCGTCATTCCTTTATTTTGACAGTTACCTGTTTCACCCAGTGTTTCCTGAATGAACGAACCCTGAGATGAACAAGTGACCGACACTAACCTGTGTTTCTGTGATTGACAGTACGGGATGGGAAGTGGCGGCGGCTCCAAGTCCTCCTTCACGCCGTTTGTTGATCCACGGGTCTACGGGACGTCCCCGACTGACGATGACGATAACAACTCCGCCTCAGGTACGGGAACAAATTTTCGTTCTCCCTCTCACGCTCACTGTTGCTGGTGAAGACGTCATCGTCACATCGTGTTGTTTGTGTTTTGCGTCACAGCGCTGTTTGCTGACGAGCTGCTGAAGCAGGAGCAGGAGCAGGAGCAGGCCAGACTCAACGAGGCCAGAAAGATCTCCGTGGTCAACGTCAACCCGACCAACATCAGGCCGCACAGCGACACGCCCGAGATCCGCAAATACAAGAAACGCTTCAACTCTGAGATCCTCTGCGCTGCGCTGTGGGGTGAGACACAAAAACAACGACACCACAACAAAACACGAGTCACGCACAAACACGCAGGCAGTGACAACCAGGACGTTTGTGTGTCCGTGCAGGAGTCAACCTGCTGGTGGGGACGGAGAACGGCCTGATGCTGCTGGACCGAAGCGGTCAGGGCAAAGTTTACAACCTGATCAACCGACGGCGCTTCCAACAGATGGACGTCCTGGAGGGACTCAACGTCCTCGTCACCATCTCAGGTCGGTTTCTTTCCTTCAGAGCTGGAACCTGGAGGCTGGGTCAGCAACACGCAAGATATCAGCATCGATACGTTTCCTTTAGGTTGTTGATGTTTAAATCAGGTTCAGGTCGAAAAAACTACATCTCAATTATAGCAATATAATATTTATTAATGTCAATTAAACAAAAGTCCACATACTTTGATATAATTATTATGTATTGTGCATTTAATTGACATTATCATTATAGTATTCAAAACAAAGCCTTCACTCAGGAGCAAGAATCTGTTTCCAGACTCAGGATCGACTGGATCACAGAGTTTATCTTTTTAAGCTGAGAATCAAACGATCGGATCATTTCTCAGATCCTCGATGAAAAGATGAAATTCTCCTTTTTCTTGAGAGGAAACGAAATCGTCCTCACTGCTTCACTCCAGTTTATGTCCGACTGTACGTTTTCAGAACATTAACAGAAAAATAAAACGGCTCAGCCTCAGCGTGGAAACGTTTCTGTACGAGATGATGGATTTAAAAAAACAAACAAAACACACACTTGGTGTTAAAAGATTTTTATTGTGATTTTTATCTTTATCATTTTTAACCAAATCATCCATCGCTGGTTTTGCCACATTTGCCTTTTTCTCTTTTTGTGTCGTTGCCTGTAAAGGATCTGACTCAGAGAGTTTGAAATCCAACAGTTTTCTTTGTTTTGTTTTTCTGAACCAGGCAAGAAGAACAAGCTGCGTGTTTACTACCTGTCGTGGCTCAGAAACAGGATATTACACAACGACCCTGAGGTGGAGAAGAAGCAGGGCTGGATCACTGTCGGAGAGCTGGAGGGCTGCGTCCACTACAAAGTCGGTGAGAAACCTCGTTCACGACAGACAGCAGCTTTCACTCCTGAGCTCTGGATATTCTCCTGAAATTATCTGGAGGTTCTGTTTGAGAGAACACAAATGTCAGAGTCAGGTCTCCGCAGATTCTCCTGCAGCCGCGAGTTAAAACTCTGTAAAATGTCAACGTGAGAAAGCAGCAGGAAAACATCTGGAACCTTCCCAGTGAGCGAGCGGACGTGTCGATGAGGTTTCTAACACGTTTTGTGAATCTGCTGCTCCACAAACACTGACTACACAACACGTCTACACAACACGTCTACACAACACGTCTACACATGTCCACACAACATGTCTGAATAGGACAAGAATCTCCTGATTGTTTGCTTCATATCTGTTTTTCCAGTGAAGTACGAGAGGATTAAATTCTTGGTGATCGCTCTGAAGAACTCGGTGGAGATTTACGCCTGGGCGCCGAAGCCGTACCACAAGTTTATGGCCTTCAAGGTAAAATGTGTGAGAGGGTGTTGGATGTGTTAGAGGTTGGTGAGAGTGGGTTGGGTGGTCGGAGGCTTTAGGTTTCCAGGTTGTCATTCAGTTGGACTCAACGATGAACTGATTAGATTTGATTGTTCGAAGGTCAAAGGTCAAGGTCACGTTAGCCTCACGATGAACGTTTTGTTTCTCAAGTCTGTCTTTTCCAGAATTTCCCGTTTCGAACACAGGACGGTGATTCTAGTTGTTGTGTCTTTTTTGGAGCGTTGAATGAATCCCTCGCTCTCTTTCTCCGTCAGTCGTTCACAGAGCTGCAGCATCGCCCCCTGCTGGTTGACCTGACCGTGGAGGAGGGACAGAGGTTAAAAGTCATCTACGGCTCCACTGTGGGTTTCCACGTCATCGATGTGGACTCTGGCAACCCGTACGACATCTACATCCCTTCACATGTAAGAGTCATGAAGCGTCTCGGATTTGAAACAAGCAGCAGAGAGAAGCTCCCGGAGGAATTGTGGGTTTGTTTGTGATGCGGGTTTGAATCCTGGACGTCCTTTGAGCAGCAAAACAACGCCCCCTGCAGGTTATTCAGTGAACACCCATGAGTGTGCCTGAAATTTTACTGTAACATGGAGGTGGAAGAGTTTTGTCTGTACATTTATTCATATGAAGTATTTAAAGTATGAAGTATTTAAAGTATAAAGTATTTAAAGTATGAAGTATTTAAAGTATAAAGTATTTAAAGTATGAAGTATTTAAAGTATAAAGTATTTAAAGTATGAAGTCGTGTGTGAAGCTGAAGGAATCACTGATGTTATTAGACTGGATGAGTGAGTGAGTGAGTGAGTGAGTGAGTGACGCAGCGAGTGAACGCGTGAGCGATGGAGTCGGTGAATCGGTGTCCTCCTCTAACCCTTGTCTGGTTACAGTCAGAGATGGACGGGGGCTGGAGACGGTAACCACAGCAACCGCCTCACATTGCTCTTGGCATTCATGAATCACGCTGTGCTCATGTCTGTTTCCATGGCGATTGCATGGCAGCGGAGCGGGAGACTCTATTGTTGCAGCAGTTTCTTCTCTCTCGGGGTGGGGAGGGAGGGGTTCAGGGGGGCTCACAGGCATCCCACCCCCCTGCCCCCACCCCTTCCAACCTCCCTCCCGTGTGTCGCCCCGGCAGATTCAGGGTCAGGTGACCCCGCACGCCATCGTGGTTCTGCCCAAGACGGATGGCATGGAGATGCTGCTGTGCTACGAGGACGAGGGCGTCTACGTCAACACCTACGGACGCATCACCAAAGACGTGGTGCTGCAGTGGGGCGAGATGCCCACCTCCGTCGGTACGTCAACCAATCAGCTCGCTTCTCCCTGACCCCTGACCTCTGACCTCTGTAGGCAGTCTCAGCAGATCATCTTTCACCCTCACTATCTCCCATGCCCCCTCCTCCGTTCAGAGGAGCGCTCCTCTCTCTCCTCCTGCCTCTCTTTCAGCTCCACCTGTTAACGAGGAGCCAGGACGTAGTCGTCTCACCTGTTTTCACGGCAGCTTAAAGGAATACCGCAGGTTTCTGGGAATCTCAATTCCTCAACTTTATATTAAGTGATGAGAACAGACAGCGAAGAGCCCAAAGTTATCCACAGGTCACCGTGGTGACCTCAGTGAATCCTGACCACACCTTCAGAGACGCCAGGTCGAGTGATGTCACTTCCTGTTTCTGCTTTTGACTTGAATCTATTGAATGAGAGGAAAAAAACACTCACTCGTTAACATGAGTCTGACGTTTGAATTCTAACAACACGCGTGTTGATGTTTATGTTGCCTGGAAGCAGAGCAGCTTTTTTTTTACGTCGGGATTCGCCACCTGATTGGCTCTGGATCCCGGGACCCAACCTACGTCCTCATGTCAGACTCTCTAAGTGTCTAACGACCCCCCTCCAAACACAGACATCACCTGTAACACGGTACACTGAAAAAGTCATGGAGTAGAAAGTACACATATTTGCTGGAGTTAAAGTGAAAAGTACCTGAAAATAAATCTGCTTCAGTAAACTTGCTCAGGTGGAGTCACTTCCTGAAGCCACGTGAAGGTTTCAATATTCTCATCACTTAACATAAGTTGTCTGAAACTGTGAAAACCCCCAAACTCAGCGTATCCCTTTAATGTCAAGTGTTTCATCTGATGCATGAGTGGACGACAACACGTGGCACAGAGCTTTACCTCCACCCTCAGCACCGCTCTGCACAACCACACACACACTCACAACACCACAGTTTCTACATCTGCACATTTCTCTGAGCGTTGGGGCAAATGCTCGTGTGTTGTCGGAGTTGTGTCCTCTTGTTCTGTGTGAGTATCGGCTGTGACATTTCTCGGAGAGGAATCCTTCATCCTTGATTGCCTGAGCTCTAAAAAAAAGGCAAAATGTTTGAGGTTGGGCAGATGAACGCTCTGCGTCAGATCTAATCTATTATTGATGAGCAGAGCACGTGAAGAGGAAAACACGGCTGAGCTGAACGGAGCAAATCAAGGATGGATCTCGGATCTAAAGATCCGAGTCGATCCGAACCTCTGTATGTTTCCATCCAGCCTCTGGTCGTCAGTGTACAGTTTCCTGATTGACTGTGTGTCTGTCCTGAAGCGTTGCTGTTGCTCTCTGCGTGTGGTCATCGTCTCCTGTTAACATGTTTGTTTGTATTTTACTGTCGGACCAGAGTTTCTCACAGCCAAGCCCGGCCTCAGCCCCTGCCCACCCCCCCCCCCCCCCCCCCCCCAGCTCCCAGACAAAGCACAAAAGAAACCTGCACCGTGGCGTTTTTATTCTGCACACACGAGCCGCTGGTTGATCCCCGTCCTCAGCAACTGGGATCAGCTTTTATTTTCCCACAAAAAAAAAAAAAAAAAGGCGGACAAATAGACGTATAGACGAGCAGGTGAACCGGGGGCACGAGCACCTGAGGCAAGTTGAAAACAAAGTCGAGCTGCCGCAGAGCGACCGGGAGGTTCAGGTCACTGAACACGACAGAAACACCAAGTCTGTGGACTCCACATCTGCATCCACACTATGTTCACTCATTCTTCAAGGTTACTCTGTATTCCAGAGTGTCGTCTTTCAGGTTTTTTCTGATTTTATTTGCTTTCTCTCAAAACCCTGCGCTCACACTCTAATAAACCAGATATTTGTTGCTCCGACAGATTTCCTGCGCTCCAGCTTCAGCTCGTCTTCTCACGGTGATTTTAGTTTAGTGTAGACGAATGAAATGGTCCTGCTCTCGTTTTTGGTTGTGTTAGCTTCACTTCTTTGAGACTCCCATTCAATCAGGCTCTCGCCTTTACGGCTCTATTTATATAAATATACAATAACTACACTAATAATATATTATTTACGTGTAAATAATATATTAAAACAAGGACACCTTTGAGGAGTAGAAGTCCGGCAGATCTTTGGTCAACTCCTTTTTACGTTACGTTAAGTTTTTCACATTTTGGAAACACTGTTAGGAAATCCAAACACAAGCAGGGCTGTTTGAGTGTGAGCACCAGGTTTTGAGTGAAAGCTAAATAAATCTGAAATCAATAAATCCTGCTCTCGAACTGGAAGACCACACTTTGGAATAAAGAGAGAACTTATACAATAAACTTAAAACCAAAGAGTAAAGATTTCTATATTTAGTAAAAGTGCGACAGAGGAGGTGAAACGTTTGGTGAAAGACGGCCGGATCTGTGGCACACGGGCAATTAATCTAATGCTGCAAAGCTCAGGGCGAGCAAATCAGTGAAATCAAATACTGACCCCAAACCCTCGACAGTCAGCAAGCAGCCGCGTACGTTGTCCCGCGTTACCCGTTCCTCCGACGACATCACAACGTCGAGCGCCTTCTCACATCGAGAGTTCAGAGGTCGTGATCGTTTGAATCACCTGGAAACTGCTGCAATAATTTCCTCCCGGAGGCGAGGCGGAGGAGGAGGAGGCCTCGAGGTGTGACTGGCTTGGATGTGAGACAGGTGCTGAGTCTTCTCCTGTCCAATCCCTGTCTGTCTGTGCATGTGTGTGTGTGTGTGTGTGTGTGTGTGTGTGTGTGTGTACCCTCTCCCACCCCTGCAGCCTACATCCACTCCAACCAGATCATGGGCTGGGGAGAGAAGGCCATTGAGATCCGCTCCGTGGAGACGGGACACCTCGACGGAGTTTTCATGCACAAGCGAGCTCAGCGACTGAAGTTCCTGTCGGAGAGGAACGACAAGGTGAGTCCGTTAAAAGTACTCAAGTACTTACCAGCTGTTGTAGTTTAGATTTCTTGGGTAGAATGTCCAAACACGTTTATCCACCAGGGAACTTACGAATACGAAATTCAGATTAATGATATAAACAATGTCAGTGTCTTCCTGTGTCCAATCTTCAGCAACACATTTGTCCAAAACAAGGAGAACAGATTCAGAACCATTGGTGTCAGTGATGTCTCACGCTGTCGTCTCCTCACGTGTCGTCCTGCAGGTTTTCTTTGCCTCTGTTCGTTCTGGAGGCAGCAGCCAAGTCTTCTTCATGACCCTCAACAGAAGCTCCATGATGAACTGGTAACTGCTCCTCTTCTTCACTCTGAACATCGGCCACTGCCAGGAGAGAGGGACGAGCGAGGACGATCTGTGTGTGAGTGTGTGTGTGTGTGTGTGTGTGTCTGTGTGTGTGTGTGTGTCTGTGGAGAACAAAACAACGAGCTGCTGAACCGACGATTGTGCAACTACAGGAAGAGTCAAACCACTGGAGTTGTTCCCCCTCACCCCAGATAGATCCCCTCCAACTGCAGGGGGCGCCACAGGCCTCATGTCACTGCCTGCGGAGCAACGGTAACTCCACACGCCGCCAGTGAACAACGGCTTCACCTCCCTGTGGACTGTTGGACCGGGTTGTTTCTGAGACCTTAAAGGACGACGACATCGAGCCGAGTAGCCTTCGACTTTCCCATGTGACTGAATGTGTGGAGAAGTTCTCTGTGTAGCACATCAATGATTCTCCTGCAGGGTGTTCACACTGCCAGTGTGTTGACGGGTGCAGGTGTTGGGACTGTTCACCGATCATCTGCTCCTGCGCTGCGTTTGAATTTTGTCGGCTGTTAAAGTAGCATCAGTGCAGCAAGAAAACAGTGGATGCAACGGTTGTTGGGACATTTCTCAAGTCTCTTGAAGTAACAGTCGCTCAGCACTGAATCCGAATCACTTCAAGTAAATCTGGCCTCACGCTGGTGTCACTGTTCGCCCTCGTCTCCACTGAGTGTTTTTGTTTTGGCAGAAAAGTGGAGAAGCACCTGCTGACTTGGTGTTTGAGACGATATCGAGACGACGAGCGTGAATTTCGGTTTGACCCACACTAAAGTTGACAATCTGGACTGAGCATCTTTCCAAGTTTTCATGGACGCCAACACTCCGACCACTGACCTTAATCGCTGGCCAAAGATTCAGCATCAGATACCGAGAGACGTTTCCGAGCAGTCGTCCAGGGCGGGGGTGTTGACATACTTTTAAAGACAACCAATCGACGTATGGACTGAAATTACACAAATACACCGATTGAATGTTTACACACAAAAAAAACCTTTTTCGTGAGCGGCACCACAATCTCCACCCCCTCGCTGTTCGGTGTTTAGGCGTCTCACAGAAGTACAGCAGCAGCAGCACAGATGGATGATGGGAGTTGATGACCTTTGTCTGCTTACGTTCTTTCTGATTCAGCAGACGTTTGTTTTCTCGCAGGCTGTGACCAAGACGTTTTTAGACTCATCTCACAAAGATTATTATCGTACCTATTTTTATTATTCAGACATATTCTGGAAGTTTTTTGCATTAAAGCTGGAACAAGACAATATCCGAAGTATAAAATTACCCAAATCTTAACCAGCCTCCAACTTATCTGAGCAAAAAGCCAAATGTTGAACTCAGATTCTGAGATTAATCGATGTTGTCGTCATGAAAACACTTCTCGCAGTGATGATTGGTCGACTGAAACTCAGCTGATGTTTCCCTGACAAACATCTTGTAGCAGAAACCTAACGATGGCGTCTTTGCACCGTCAGATGATGCAAAAATACGACAGAGGCGATGTGCACGTTGTATCCCGGCCACCACTCGCTCTCTCTGCAGTAAATGAATGGACCGGCTGAGACTGACGAAGGTGTCGCTCACAGCGTGAACACACATTGCGAGCGCTGCCGATGCTGAAACACCTTCTATGTCGCTTCCCTGTGAGAAGTTAGTGTCACGGGGGGGAAATGAGACTTCTTACACGGATGCACAGTCGGTTTCAGCGACTGTGGCGACAACGTCCCGGTGTATTTCTGTTTGGAGGAGGAAGATTGTAGATATTGTAAAATTGCTGCAACATCAACACAATAACAAAATCTCCACATCATATCTTACAAGAAGAAAGTGGCTGTAGAGTAGTTACCAACTCCTGGACGCTCTTTCGTTCTCTCCACCTGTTACCGTTCTGTGTGCTCCGCACTCGTGTAAATACTCACTTTGATGTAAAGGACAGACTTCACAAATCAGGTGAAGGAAAAAATGACGGTCTTGCTTTTTTTTTTTACCACGCCTCTGTAAATCTGTCCGTTCTGTAGTTTCTCGCAGATTGGAGGTTTTTTCTGTCCGGTGAGCCGAACGACGACTCGCACAAATGTTGGATTTTGGTTTAAAGTTCTTTTTCTGTGTAGTTCATCGCTGTCTGTTGAGTTGTGCGTTTTGCATGGTGACACACACGTTTTACCCGTCATCACTTGTTATGAATTGTAAGTTTTAAGGCAATACACTGGAGCTGGTTGGTGAGAGACAAACATTTGAAATGATTCACTTCACATCTGGGCTTTAATCTTGTTAGAAACTCACTGGATAACTTCCCATTTCTAATGAATTTTATATTTTAGACCTTTTTTTATGCTTGCACGCAGAGCAGCTTATAAAGCGCGAGGGGGGCGGAGCTCAGCGTGACTTTGGTGGGGTGACCCCTTGACGACGGTCTCTGTAAATGGTTTTGCTTGTGGGATCAGAGAGAGGAGGGGGAGGATCTTTTACATGATATTCTTTAATTGTCCATCGATCTCAAAGGATCAAAGAGGTTTAGGTGGAAGCGACGTTGCTTTAAGGCCGACTGAAGCCTTTTACATGAGCAGGAGGTTCACGTGAACCAACACCCTGTGAGTAAAGGTCAGGGGTTAGGGTCCGTTTGAGAAACCATAGATTAAAAAAGATATATATATATATATATATATATCTACTGTAAGAATTTTCGTTATGATGATATCTTACTGATCATTTTAGAGAAAGACAAAAAAATAACGTTCACTTATTAAAGCTTAGTTGTCTTTCTACAGAATAGAGAACATAGCTATAAGAATTTCTAAAAAAAATACAATGTTTTTATTGTGGTTTTATTTGTATTTGTATTTCAATTTTTGTACGTATCAAGACTGTGAACGTATGTACGGCTGTCGGCCTGTGTGTGTGTGTGTGTGTGTGTGAGTGGGCGAACAGGTGTGTGCACATGTGCGTGACATGCATGTGAGTGTGTGTTTTCACCTCGTCTGAATCACCTGAATCAGTCAAAAAGACAACCTCAGTCTGGTAACACACATCTGTGATGTAGGAAATTGTACAATAAATGTCCTCTCCTTGTACAGCCGCTACACCTTCTCCTCTCGTTCTTCTCTCCTGGGTTTTTACAGCTCGTCCTGTGTGGATCACTGACACACTTCCACAATGGGCACCAGTAGAAACACAGAGTCTCTGTCTGTCAGTGCTGCTGACTAGCGTAACCATTCTTGGAGGGGGGCCCCCCTCTCAGCCCGGGGCCCCAGGCAACTGCTCGCTTTTCCTGCCCGGTTGCACGCAGCGGTTTTAGGCTCCTACTTTATCTGAATGATTGATTCAAGTATTTTTAATGGTCACTGGGGAATAAAAACTGCATGTTAAGAATCAGCAGTGAAAAAAAGTTAAAAACAAGGTTTCACATCAGTGCAACAACACAACAACAACTTTTCAGATTTCTTAAAGTGCTTTTTACTATTACACTTACCAAGATTCTACTTTTTTGGAAAACAGGTGAAAACAAAATCAACTGAGTTGTTGAAGTTTCTGACGTCATCACCGCCAATAAATCTGGAACAAGGAGCTTCAGAGGAGCCCGTGGATGTGAAGTGACTTCAGCTCAGCTGTGGTCTTTACACAAGAATCTGAATACTTCTTCTTGAAGTAAAAAGATTAAAGCTTAATTCATAGCGGAGGAAGTTCTGCCTGGCAACCATAAGAGCGTCCTGCTGGTGTGTCATAATAAGTACCTTCATCACAGGAACCTGCATTTGAAGATGACCGGCTTAAAACTACATCTGGATACTTTAATCAACTTTACAATGTGTAAACAGAGGACACACTTCAGAGTAGAACAGGTACCAGAAACACACTCTGACCTGATGAACCTTTAGGCTTTGAACCGACAACTTGACCAGCAGAAGGAACGAGTACACAAAGCAAGTGAACTGAACGGATAAATAAAAGATCAGATTAATGATGAAGAATCACAACTGCTTGTGAAACTATTTCAGAGAAAATTCAAACTGTGAATAATTAGTCGAAGTTTATAACGAAGAAACTCTTCAATTCAAGCAACAAGTTAATTTATTTTAAAATCCATCTGAATTCACAGGAAAGAAGTGAAAATATGATATGTCAAGGGCTTTTACTTTGAAATTATGATATATATATAATAATTGAAGAATGTACATAAATATATATGTACCATAGACTGCATACATATATATATATATATATGTATGTATGTACCATAGTGTGTGTGTATATATATATATATATATATATATATATATATATTAGTATGTACCATAGACTGCATATATATATATATATATGTATGTATGTATGTACCATAGTGTGTGTATATATATATATATATATATATTAGTATGTACCATAGACTGTATATATAGACTGTACACACACTCATATATATATATATATATATATATATATATTTATACACACACACTCATATAAGGAACAGACCTGGCACAGACCGGGCAGCCCCCCCCCCCCCCCCCCCCTCTACGGGTGCCGCAGTGAAGTTTGCTGCGCATGCGCGCTCCCGCTCCTCTTTCTCTTGGAAGGTAAGTGCGGCATGGCGCGTGTTTCTGCTCGGGGAGATAAACGGAACTTCTCCCGGTTTGAGTGAACCCCCGGCGGCCTCTCGGGCGGTGTCCGGGGAGCGGGGCGGCCCGGGTGGATGTGCCGGTGGCGGGGCGGCGGGGTGCGGGTCACCGTGTTCGGTGTAGCGCCGCCGGGATGAATCACAGCGACACGCGGCCTGCAGCTGCCGCGGTGGTCCGGTCCGGTCCCGGTTAGCCGCTGGTCATTGTCCGCGCTCACCGGGGTTTTAATCGACCTCTCCCCTCCGGTCTCACCCTCCTGTTCCGGGGTTCAAGTCGCCGTGAGGCCGGAATAACGGTTCCGTGTCGGCGCCGCAGACCGAGCGTCACGCTTTAGCTTTGAATGGAGCGTTAGCACAGTTAGCTCAGATAACGGAGCCCGGGTGACGCCTGGTGGAGCCGCGGCGCGTGTTGGCCGCTAACGGACATCCACGCGCTCGGAGCACCGATCGTCCTTTGACGAGCTTTTAAAATAGAATCTCGCTGAAACACGGCCCGTGGCGCCGGTGTGGACTCGTCGTCTCCCGGCTTTGTACCGTTATCCGGCGGCGCTGCCCCGGTGGACCACGGGCCGGCTAGCTTGTTGAACTCCACGCTAGCAGCGCCGACAGAGCTCCGTGTCGCCCCGGTGGCTCATGGCTGGTTAATAATAACACCGAGGGGCTGCGGGGCACCGGCACACGCTTCTCTGCTGGGTTTCATGGAGCTGCTCACACGACCCAGCCTCGTGCTCGGCTCCGTTAATCCGGACTCACATGTCCGCGTCTCCCCGGGTTTATATTTACTTCTTTTTCAACGAACCAGTGGAAGCACGGAGGTGCCACTTTCCTCCGTCACATCTCGCGATATCGACCAGCGAGGCCACGAGATTAACGTCCACAGCATCGAACCAACAACATCAGATGTGGATTTAAAATTTAGAGTCAACATCACTTTCATCCACTTTAATGTGAGAGACCAGATCAGGCTCCTCTGCATTAATGGAGGGACTCCATGTTCGAGTGCGTTCTGAAACTTGAGGCTGGTTCTTCTGCGTCGATGGACGTGAAACCTGCACAGAGCTCCTCAACCTCCATCACCCCTCCACTCACTAACACTCGTCATCGTTCTGAAGTAAACAGACTCCGAGCTGCGAAACAAACGCACAGAGAACGTTCACCTCGCCGTCTTGACAGATTAGCACGTTCACCCGTTTGTCTCGTTTCCATCACTGTCGATTGGACCTGATAAAAACCTGCGTATGAGTCGTCGGGAGCGAGTGACGGTATTCTTGCAGACTAAAGCAAACTGTTCGTGAGTTTTGGACAGGAGGAAAATTAGCTTTATTTCTTGAACCGATCGGCCGTCCTAGCTGTCTCTCGTTTACGGACCTGTCCGCCTGCACCCTGCCCGGGCCCTCGCTGCACGATCAGAGTCGTCAGCCAGAGACACGTACACCGCCGAAGCCGAAACCATTGTCAGAATTTGGCGAGCGAGTCAGCGATCAGTCGGCCTCCGTCCATTGTCCTGCGGTGAACTTTCCCAGGATTACCAACCCTAGCTTTAAACCTGGAGCCGTTTTCTTTCACTTTGTGGTTCATCACAAAGACGGACCAGAGTCAACGACGCGTCAGTGAAGCTCATTGACCTCTGACATCATTTTGTAGACTTTATCTGTTAATCTTTAAAATCAACCCGGAGTTTTCGACGGGTTCAGTAAAGAACATAAACATCGATTTTGTTTTGAACGGAGCGAGACGTTCCCAGGAAGTGGTGGATAGTGTTTGTTGGTATATTTCACATGACTGATGTGTATTAATCTGTCCTCGTCTTCTGCAGCACCCCTGACTCATCGCACCATGGCAGATACCGAGCATGACTTCCAGACTGGCGAGTCTGGCGCTTCCTCCACCTACCCCATGCAGTGCTCTGCTCTGCGTAAGAACGGCTTCGTGGTGCTGAAGGGACGTCCCTGCAAAATTGTGGAGATGTCCACCTCCAAGACCGGCAAGCACGGGCATGCTAAGGTAGATTTATCCCTAAAGCATCAATATACAAAGATGTTATTAATTGTGTTAATTGTTTTCTTGGTCAAGTCGTGGGAAATCATTGAAACTACAAAAGTTTTAGATTTCAGTACTGATGGTTCAGACTAAACTTGCTGCTCTGATGTTCTGTTTGAACAGAAGCTCTTCAGTCAAAGGCCGGATTGTTTGTCTGGTACAGTTCAACAAGGAAACTCAAAGTACTCGACACATAAAAGGCTTCGTGACAAACTTTAAAAGACGACTCAAAAGAAGCTTTTAATAAGAAAGTAAAGTTTTACATAGATAATCAACAATGAAGAGTGAAAGTGCAGTTTAAGGAATTAGTGAGTATTTGATGAGTTAGTGTCAAACAGGAAAGTCTTCAGTGTCCTTCAGTTCTCATGGGTGGAGCATGAAAACTGACCGCTGGGACTCCAACCTTAGTTTCTACCCTGGGGAGAGAGAATACATTTGTCCCAGAGGACCTGAGTGTTCTGGATGGTTCATAACGTTCATAAAGTCTCAAATGTCAGGGGCGTGTGAGCCCTGTGGTTTTGAAGTGTTGGCGTTAATAAAGTGGCCTCCTTATCTTTTCAGTGTCCTTATCTTTTTCTTCAAACACCCTGGTGCTCCCACACGTACTTTGACCTCGTGTGGTTTCTGAAGATTCTGACTGTACATTTTCAAAGTTGTTATCAGCAAAATTCAGGACTGTTTGTATTTTAACGCTTCAATTACGAAATTGGTGTAAACATCTGGATTTACTTGTGATTTCATACGACACCTGTTTTTCGACTCGTTTCTGAAACACTAAACTCGGGACGCTTTCTTCTGCAGGTTAACATGGTTGGCATTGACATCTTCACCAACAAGAAATATGAAGATATGTGCCCCTCCACCCACAACATGGATGTTCCCGCAATCAAGAGATTAGACTACCAGGTACGCCGGCGCTCACCAAACATGTCTAAAATGTTCTGTCACACAAGTGCCACAGCAGTGAACTCGGAATGCATAACTCAATTAGAAAGGACGTGTGACCTGTCGTCCATCTGTGCCCACTGAAGGGCTCACTCTTATTCTGTTGAGGATGAGTCGAGCTCGAGGGTTTTGGACATGGTGACATGAGCTAAGATCTCATTTTCACTCACTAGTGTTTGTTGTTGAAGTTACAACAAAACTTTGAAAGTGAGAATGAGGTGTTTGTTTCAACATTGCAGTTAAATATAGAGATTTAGGCCAGAGATGTTTATACATTTGAATTGTTGTTGCAGCTCTCTCACTTTTGTTCACGTTGCTTTCAAACATTTTCTGGAGCGGCTGTGTGAAAACACAAATGTCGGTCATGCTGCTCCATAGTCCAGCCCCCTGGTAACGAGAGAAAGTCCAGTGTTAATGACATTTCTAACACGTGACGGACACAAAGAATATAAGTGTCTCAGATGAACAGAACAAGGGGAGAGGAGATTCCAGAGCTTTTGGTGATGAGGGCAGACGCTGGTTTGGATGAGCTGGAAACAAAACACTGATCTTTTAACCCCTCGCCTGAATGTTCACAACAATGTTCCTGTTGTTGTGAACGAGTCTGACCCAGACAATCTGCTGCTGCTTCATATATGAAAGACAAAGTCTGGATTCATGTCGACTCTGATATTAACAAGGAGAGATAATGTAAATGTTCTTCTACTTATCCTGATCCTAAGAACAACACTGGGACTCAGCGTCCCATCTCGGGTTTTTAAAGAGAAAGTCAAAACAATTCTAGAATCCACCTCCTCATCTGGATTCAGGTGGAAATGTAATGAGCTCCTCCCTGATGGATACCACATCCTCCTATCCAGCTTCGTGGTAAACCTTCCAGTAGTTTTTGTGTAATCTTGCTAACACGTGGACAGAAAGGGTTGAAAACATGACTGATCATTGCGTCCATACAGATGAGGTTGTTGATCCTTTTCTCTTTTCACCCCCCTGCAGTTGATCAACATCATTGAAAACTACATGTCCTTGTTGGGCGACAACGGTGAAGTTAGGGAGGACCTGCGTGTCCCCGAGAACGACATCGGCAAGGAAATTGAGGCAAAGTTCGAAGCAGGCGAGGATTTCCTGGTAAGTGTCACTTCGCTGCAGATCCCACAAATGTCAAAAAAGATTTGAGGGTCACGAGATGCTTAGCGAGTCTGATTCCTGAATGTAGTTGTAGTCACCTGAAACCAGGCTGTATGTAACCCATGATGTGTTGGCAGCGAGAACATACGTGACATCTTGATGAGGCAGAAATGTATCATATGAATTTCACTCTTGAAAACAGACAGGATTCCTCCTCTTGAGTGAGAGCAGAGAAAGTTTCAGATGACTGACTGGAACATGCTGTGTGCTCTCCACAGGTCACCGTGATCAGTGCCATGGGGGAGGAATGTGCTGTCGCTACCAAGGTCTTGCCCAACAAATAGGGAGACGGACTTTGCTGCCCAGGCAACAAGCACCACCCACAACCAGTCTCTTGCATTCTCATCGGTTCTGTCACCAAAGCGTCGGCCTTCACAGACAACCTCAATCATTCTGTTGTGATTTCTCATCATTGATCTTATTTCTCTCCTTTTTTTTCGTCTTCTCCTTTTCATTGCTGTTTGGGAATGTTCCACAGCGGCTCGCTGCGTGGTTCTCTGCCTGATCACTGAAGTTTTTGTTTGGCAACGATCTACTTTATATAAAACAACTTCAAAAATAATGATCAGTCGCTCATTCCTGCTTATTTTTGCCTTCAAAGTTTTGGGTTTGCCACGCACATTCCTGAATGTTTAAATAACAGCAGGATTCAGCTTTTGTATGATTATTTTTTTATATTCTTTAGATTGAATATAGCCGGTCTAAAACCTATTAGAGGGACGGGAGGGGGAGGGCAGCAGTTAAAGAGTTGTTGGGAGGGAGGGTTGTCCCGTAGATACTAAATCCTGGTTTAGATTGTCCCACTAGCAGCCATATTGCTTTCCAGCTTGGCCTTTGCTCTGGTTCCTGAGTGGATTGCGTGCACCAAGATCAGATTTTTCTCCTAATCGCTGGGTTTGGTGGCAGCGAGCACTTCCGAGCACTTGAGGTCCACCCCAGCATGTCAAGCCTCTAAAACCAAGAAAAGAGTAGTTTTGTTCCCCCCCCCCAAGATGAACAGAAACAAACTTCAGTGATTTCCCCTCATGATGCCAGTCTCTTGTCTGTGTAGAAGTTGGAGGGGTGTGAGGAGCCTGTGCACTCACGCCTCTCGTTCTCCAGGGCAGTCGAGGGCACGCTCCGCTGACCCAGTCATCCCCCCCCCCCCAGTACAAAAGGAGTGTTCAATTTTGTTTTGAGAGGCATGAGTGTGTGTGTAGCGGTGTGGGCCTCCGAAATGTGTGAGGCGGTTTGCAGTGAGGTGTGTGTTTCTTTTGAGGGACTCGATCGGGTTCGGGGAGGGTGTTAGAGTTGCAAACTTTTTGTTCACTCGAGGCCTTTGTCACCTGACTGGAGATGGCAGAAATAAAATTATGAAACAAATGGACAAAAACTGCAAACTATGTCTGTCTGGTTTTGTTTCTATAATAAACCTGGTAATGAGTTTGAAGAGACTTTGACATGTTCGCGTGTTCTGCCTGAAGTTTTCTTGAGCTGTAAAAAAGGCAGAAGCTCGATGATTGGAATTAGACGGTAACGTGAAACATGTCAAACTGTTCCCTGCAAGTCCATGAGAAACCCGATACCTGGACAGATGGTAAAACACTGAGCTCCGCGTCTTTGTGGAGTTTTGTTACATTTACAGATTTAAAACTGCCTGTGATTCAGCGTTTCTTCCAAACTGCAGATGAAGAAATGTTCTGACGTCTCCTGCTTCATTCCTCCACGAGAACATCAGAGTTCATACCTCTGCTGAGGCCCAAGAGTTCTAATGAAACCACCTTCAGTTTCAATAGATTTGTATTTGGTTCTGCTACGAAACGCACACGTCACTAATTAAAAACATGCAGAAGAAAACAACCTGTGGTTGAGGTGAATGCACAAAACACAGAAACACAAATAAACCTGTGGTGCTGGATGAATCTTCTCCTTCCGGAGCTGCTCGGCTGTCAAATATAATAATTCTGGTTATAAAATAATAATTTAATGATGAATCTCATCATGAAAACATCAACTGCAGGATGAAAGTAGTTTGACTTGTTCAGATGAAGAAGTGGGAATCATTGCTGCCAGCGTTTTATTACAGTAGAAGAAATAATACAAATCGATGGCAGCCCAGACTATAAACATGTCAAACAAAACATGGCATATATATAAAGTATAAAATAAAAAAGCATGAAAATGAAATCACATAAAAAAAGTAAAGTTATACAACAACACAAAGTGTGAAAAATTAAAAATATTCTAAAATAATGAATATAAAGAACAAGAGCACTTCTGTGTTCATGATATGACTCTCCAGTTTCCTGTGTCTCTGTCTATAAAGACACTTCAGCAAGGTGTGGGATGAGTACTTTTACTTGTAGCGGGGGATTTTTAAACATGGACTGAGTACTTTTACTTGTAGCGGGGGATTTTTAAACATGGACTGAGTACTTTTACTTGTAGTGAGGGATTTTTAAACATGGACTGAGTACTTTTACTTGTAGCGGGGGATTTTTAAACATGGACTGAGTACTTTTACTTGTAGAGAGGGATTTTTAAACATGGACTGAGTACTTTTACTTGTAGTGGGGGATTTTTTAAACATGGACTGAGTATTTTTACTTGTAATGAGGGATTTTTAAACATGGACTGAGTACTTTTACTTGTAGCGGGGGATTTTTAAACATGGACTGAGTACTTTTACTCGTAGAGAGGGATTTTTAAACATGGACTGAGTACTTTTACTTGTAGTGGGGGATTTTTTAAACATGGACTGAGTACTTTTACTTGTAATGAGGGATTTTTAAATATGGACTGAGTACTTTTACTTGTAGTGAGGGATTTTTTAAACATGGACTGAGTACTTTTACTTGTAGTGAGGGATTTTTAAATATGGACTGAGTACTTTTACTTGTAGCGGGGGATTTTTAAACATGGAATGAGTACCTTTACTTGTAGAGAGGGATTTTTAAACATGGACTGAGTACCTTTACTTGTAGAGAGGGATTTTTAAACATGGACTGAGTACTTTTACTTGTAGCGGGGGATTTTTAAACATGGACTGAGTACTTTTACTTGTAGTGAGGGATTTTTAAACATGGACTGAGTACTTTTACTTGTAGTGAGGGATTTTTAAACATGGACTGAGTACTTTTACTTGTAGAGAGGGATTTTTAAACATGGACTGAGTACTTTTACTTGTAGTGGGAGATTTTTAAGCATGGACTGAGTACTTTTACTTGTAGTGGGAGATTTTTAAACATGGACTGAGTACTGTTACTTGTAGTGAGGGATTTTTAAACATGGACTGAGTACTTTTACTCGTAGTGGGGGATTTTTAAACATGGACTGAGTACTTTTACTTGTAGTGGGAGATTTTTAAGCATGGACTGAGTACTTTTACTTGTAGTGGGAGATTTTTAAACATGGACTGAGTACTGTTACTTGTAGTGAGGGATTTTTAAACATGGACTGAGTACTTTTACTTGTAGTGAGGGATTTTTAAACATGGACTGAGTACTCTTACTCGAGTAAAGGATCTGAATACTTGTCCCACTATGGTCAGGGACATGTTTCGTTCATCTGGACGGATGGAAGAGGAACCCTGTCCTCCTGAGGACGCTCACTCTGTGGTCCAGTCATAGACTGTATATAAAGAGTAGAAACAGCTGGAGGTTGTTGTGCAGGACTCGATGTGTGAATGATTCACCAGCTTGTTTTCTTCACTTCTTCTGTGTTTGAGCTGAACGCGACACTTTCCAACTTTCTTCACTGAAGCTCAGGTGAAGTTTCCACGTTTAAATCCTGAAGCTTTAACTTTTTAATCTCATTCAAACTTTATTCCTCTGGGTTCCGCTCTCACACCATATATGGTAAGGACTTCCCGGGCTGTGCGCACTACGTCACACTGCGTCACATCCGCTTCTTCCTTTCCGGTCCGCTCCGTCAACATGGCGCCGGTGAGTCCTCCTCTCTCCCGCGGACTTTACTTCATTTAACGCTTATTTCTGAGATTCCGTGTGTTTCTATGTGTTTCCATGTGTTTCCATCGACTGTTGCCAACAAACATTTGAATCAAATGAAGTTTTAAAAGTTTTAAATCGTGTTTGTCGCCACGTTTGCTTCCACGTGCTCCACTTGACAGGAGTCCGTAGAAAAACGACGCGTTTAATGTAAAGTCGCTGTTTCTCTCGCAGACTGTTTTAAAATGTGCAATTTACAGTTAATCATCATGTACTGTAACGTTCACTAGTTAATTCGGCATGTGTTTTTATCAGCTAACTGATTAATAGGTCCAGGAATTAAACACTTTAACAGCAAATGTCTCACTCGAATGAATGGGAAAGTTGGACTGTTGGACCTCACTGTATTTATAATTAGGTGATAGAACACTGATTAATACAATTTAGATTAATACAATTTATCAATACAACTGATTAATAAAACATTGAGTTGTTTCTTTAAACTCACGTTTTCACTTCTCACGTTTAAAAGGTTTAATGTGTCTGTTTTTAAATGTTTTCCATTTTTCTTTGTGACTTGTATTATCTCTAATATTATTCACTCTAGAGTAATCTGTGTTTAATGTGTTTGTTAAAGAGAAAATATGGAATATTGAGCAATAAAGAGACAAATGAGTCATTTATGTAATTGTAGCAGCAGCAGATGATATCAGAAGAAATTATTAAATCGTTAAGATCAAACTTTATTGACCCCACACTGGGTACATCCCTTGTTACAGCAGAATGAGGTGGACGAGAGAAAACAAATAGAAAAGTCAACAGAATAATAATTTAAAAAACAGAATATGTACTTAATATGATGTCTCTATATTTATCTGCTAAAACTAAATGTGATTAAGAAATAAATCGTCATGCGTGGTTACCAGCCGAAGAATGGAAATGTGATGGATTATTTAATATATTGACATTTAACCCGCACCGAACTCTGAAACTGCGTTAGAGGACATTTTTTTTAACGTCACATTATTTCTGATCTTGTCGCTGGTGTTTTTTCCATCACAGATAAAACCGAAGAGACCAACTGTTGGTAAAAGATCCAAAAAGGGAGCTGCCTGGAAGTTCACCTTGGACCTGACCCACCCTGTGGAGGACGGGATCCTGGACTCTGCAAACTTTGTAAGTCTTCACTGCTGTTGTTGACCTGGGTCAGTTAAAGAAATAAAGATAAAGCTGTGCTGTTCTAATCAGAATTGTTACCTGACAGCCTTGTCTGTCCCATTGGAAACCAACAGGTTAATGTAGTGATCGTTACGAGCCGTTAACCCCGTGTGTGGACTAGGGCTCCCTTCCCTAGCTCCAAATTTACTAGGGTTCTCTTCCCTAGTGCGTCACTGTGCTCTGTTCAATAGGAAACCTACCTCAAAGAGAGGATAAAGGTCAATGGAAAGACGGGGAATCTTGGTAACATCGTCCAGGTCGGCCGCATGAAGAACAAGATCAACGTCTCGTCTGAGAAGCAGTTCTCCAAAAGGTGAGACGGGACGTCCTGCAACTCCTCCACCTCCGAGGAACCTGTTATTTATTTTTTAACCTGGCGTTGATGAAAATCTGTTAAATACACTCTGTCCAGGTATCTGAAGTATCTGACCAAAAAGTACCTGAAGAAGAACAACCTTCGTGACTGGCTCAGAGTGGTGGCGTCGGACAAGGAGACGTACGAGCTGCGTTACTTCCAGATCAGTCAGGACGACGAGGAGTCCGAGGCAGACGAGTAAACGGCGGCAGCGGAGCGACGCGGGTGTCTGTGTGTCAGCAGGTGCAGCAAGACACAAGAATAAATGTGGAAAACAAAGTTTTCTGTCCTGGTTTTTATTTTGGTGTTTAAAAATAAGATAAAATGATGCTCCTGAATACACGGCGTTGTAAAGAACCACCTTTAACAACACATGACAAGTGTGATCCTGACAAGTTCCTGGAATGAATCGATGTGTTTAAACACATGGAGACAGTAGATGTGCGTTTGTTTAGATCGTTTAAACAACACATTGACTTTATTATTTACATTATAAAGGATCAAGATAAGTGATCATGTGACTGACAGGTAAATAGCGACATTTGACACGTTCTCGTTCAAACACTGGACTTGATTTACAAGTGATGACGTCAGTAACTCGTGCACCGAACTCGTGCACTTCATGAACACTTAGTTCATGAAGTGCATCAAACTCAGGAGAACTTCTCACTTTGACCTTCTTCAAGTAGAATGGTGCAGTACTCTAAATGTCCACTAGGCAGAGTTGCACACGTGTCTGCTCAGCACATAAACTGAAAAAGAGACTGAAGGTAAAACAGCTGGAACATCACTGAGTTGAATCTATACATTTCTACCAAGGCCCCTGACATTTGATCAAGCTGCAGCAAATAACTCACAAATATCTGATTTTAATTCTTCAACATTCATGAATTATTCTCAGAAATCAGTTTAAATGTAGAAAAACAAACTTTCATGATGTTAAAGAAAGTGAAAAAGGATTCTTTGATTTTCTTTAGTAGCTTTTGCATCAGCCAGCGAATAATCAAACCAAAGGAATGATAGATTTAAACATGAGGGGAGTTTTCACTCTGAACAGAAAATGTTCATACAACTGAATTGAGGCCACTGAAAACAGATGTCTGAATTTAAATGTTCAATCCTTTAGCTCTTCTTTGGAAGTGTAATAGTTTCTTTTCAGTTGTAGAATCGGACGTTGAAAAGGCCTAAAAACCAAAACACTAATCTTTAGCTGTGAATGTAGAACAAACAGAAAAAGCATCTGTCTCCAGAAGCAGCAACTTGAGTGTTTGACACACAAACATATAAATGAATTAATAATTAAAGTCCTTTAAATTATAATCTAACATGTGCCACAACTACTAAAACTTCACACTGACAAATCTATTTCTTTGCATCATGTTTGAGCAGAGCAACTGGAATAAAGCAGAAAAGTGAACAGTAAGATAAATGCAAAATAAAGGGATCGCTTGATCCTACGTGCACGACATAAGTTTCAATATCATATGGAAAAAGATTTTGCTTTTTAAAAGATAATACTAACAGTAATAAGCCCCCCCCCCCTTATTATTGTTAGTGTTATCTGTACTTTTTCTTGTGACCCTGTTTTAGTCTGACAACAGAAATAAAAAATCAAAACGTTAGCAGAGAGAAGAAAAGCCCGTCACACAATCTCCTCTTCATCGCTCAGTCTTTTTTCTGCTGCTAGGAATCACCTCAGGCTGCCGACGAAGATCTTCATTCCCTTAAACTGAAAAGGATGCTTTGCTTTGCCCCTGTTCTTGTGTGTGTGTGTGTGTGTGTGTGTGTGTGTGTGCTTGGATCCACTCCCGCTCACTCATCTGTTGTGTATAAAGCACGCAGCCTCAGGAATGCCTCCACCTTTAGCTGCTCTGACGACGTCTCAACTCACTGGATTTTATTTTATTTCACTCTCTCTCAGTAGTTTACAGTTACACGTTTAAAGACACGAGCATGTGACGGGGAACATTTAGAAATACTGGGAAAAAAAAAAGTTCTTTAGGAATAAAGAAAAGAAAATGTGAAAGCACCAGAGGTAAAGATTAAGAAGAGCAGAATAACAGTTAAAATAAATAAATAGGATTCATCTGTAAAATAATACAGCTCTGTCGAATGTTAAAATAAATATAGATTGAATCCCCAACCTCATAAAGTGGCTTAGTTACAGGTAAAAGTTTTTAACGTCATAACGTCCAGTTTGTAACATTGACAATTAAATTCAACAAGAAGACGAATCTCCTCCAGGAAGCCGACGCTTCTGTGAACGTTCTGAGAGAAACGTTTCTGCACGGTGACTCAAAATAAAAGCTCCAGACCGAACACAGGCAGAGGTCAGAGGTCGCAGGTTCTGTTGTTGTAATCCGACACAAAGAGTCCGATGACAGCCGGGACCGTCTCCTCTGACATTCTGATTGGTCGATGGTTGATCAGCCACTGATGGAAAGTTCTTACTCTCACGTTTAACCTTAAAACTCCCAAAACCCAAATCTATTGGTTTACCCATCATTGATGAGCCTGATCAACACACACACACACACACACACACACACACACCTGGTTGGTTCCCACCCCTGCATACAAACAGCAGCTGCAGCTCAGTTGACACACACACACACACACACACACCTGTCCCCTCCAGTAAATGAAAGATCAGTCTGCTCACTGCTGAATATTTTATCGGCCTGGTCACATGGTGTCAGGTCTGAACGGTTAACGCTGCCGTCTTCACCAGTTCCTGCAGGTGACGGAGGATCAGGAGGAAACAACGAGTCCCGGTGAATCTACCTGTCTGCTCAGGTGCGTGTCTACGAACTGCATGCTGGGTGTTTTTAATAATCATCATTCATTGACCTCCAACTGTCTCTGCTCACCACTCTCTGACATCACGTGCAGCTGGGGTGTGTGTCTCTGTGTGTGTGTGTCTCTCTGTGTGTGTGTGTGTGTCTCTCTCTCTGTGTGTGTGTGTGTGTGTGTGTCTCTCTCTGTGTGTGTCTCTCTGAGTGTGTGTTTGTGTCTCTCTGTGTGTGTCTGTGTGTCTCTCTCTCTGTGTGTGTCTCTCTGTGTGTGTGTGTCTCTGTGTGTTTGTGTGTGTGTCTCTCTCTCTGTGTGTGTCTCTCTGAGTGTGTGTGTGTGTGTTTGTGTCTCTCTGTGTGTGTCTCTGTGTGTGTGTGTGTGTGTGTGTCTCTCTCTCTCTGTGTGTCTCTCTCTGTGTGTGTCTCTCTCTGTGTGTGTCTCTCTGTGTGTGTGTGTGTCTCTCTCTCTCTCTCTCTCTGTGTGTCTCTGTGTGTGTCTCTCTGAGTGTGTGTGTGTGTTTGTGTCTCTCTGTGTGTGTCTCTCTGTGTGTGTGTGTGTGTGTTACAGTGTGAATCAGTCGCTGCAGATTTCGCTGGTTCGATTCTCGACATGGTTCAGTTTGAGTTTTACTGCAGTCGTACTTTTCCGTTGTGAAAGTCGATCCTCTGAGTTCATTAATGTTTCAGAGAGCGAGTCTCGCTCCAGTGAGTGAGCAGAGCAGCTGATAGAGTCGCACCCTCTGACTTTTATTAAGGAGTCTTGTGTTCGTCGCCCTCCCGGAGGTTGTGAGATAAACTTCGATACGAATTCAAGACTCGATGGCACTTTGATAAAAAGAAGGATCTCCTGTCATGTTGAGCACGAGTTAATACTTTGACATCTGTTTGTTGAACGACTGTTGTTGTCTGTTTCTACAGAGTCTGGACTTCTGCTTGACTGATGACGAAGCTCCTGATGAGAGTGAAAGAATGATAGAGGGAGCGAGGGAAGAAACGAAGGAGGAGTGAGGAACACGTTAACAGAACAGGTGAGTGACAGGGGCGGTGATGGCGGCGTGGCTGAGCCGGGTGTCCCTGGGCGACGCCTGGTACAACATGTGCACCCGCCTGCTGCGGACTAAGCCAGTGGGCTCCATGGCTCATGGCCCGGACGACCTCACCGAGCTCGGGGACGGGTCGAGGGCCGGACTGGCCAAGGTGCTGACCACGGTGGACTTGGTGTCGCTGGGCGTGGGCAGCTGTGTCGGCACGGGCATGTATGTGGTCGCTGGGCTGGTTGCCAAGGCCATGGCCGGGCCGGGGGTCATCCTGTCGTTTATCATTGCGGCGGTGGCCTCGATACTGTCAGGTGAGACGTCTCAATGGAACCACGGCTGGACTGACCTCCTGCACGACCCCGACTGTGCAGGGACGGAGGAACCAGCCAATTCAAATGTGCGGTTGTCTTTTAGGTGTGTGCTACGCAGAGTTTGGTGTCCGGGTCCCCAAAACCACCGGCTCAGCCTACACCTACAGCTACGTGACGGTCGGAGAGTTTGTGGCGTTCTTCATCGGCTGGAACTTGATCCTGGAGTATCTGATCGGCACGGCGGCGGGGGCCTCGGCTCTCAGCAGCATGTTCGACTCTCTGGCCAATCACAGCATCAGTAACTACATGATCACACACCTGGGCACGCTCAGAGGACTCGGTGAGTACCATCAGTGTGTGTGTGTGTGTGTGTGTCTTTGTGTTTGTAAGAATACAATTATTACGAGTTGTGTGTCTGTCTCAGGTAAAGGTGAGGACACTTACCCAGACCTGCTCGCCCTGTTCATCGCCCTCCTGGTGACGGCGGTCATCGCTCTCGGCGTGCGTAACTCGGTGGGCTTCAACAATGTCCTCAATGTGGTCAACCTGGTGGTGTGGGTGTTCATGATCATCGCCGGACTCTTCTTCCTCTCCGCCGGAAACTGGGAGGGCGGCCGCTTCCTGCCGTACGGCTGGTCAGGGGTGAGGACGCTGAACGTGTTGGAGGCTACGAGTGAATACGAGATGAGGTTTAGTGATCAGCTGCTTCTGTTCAGGTGATGCAAGGTGCAGCGACGTGTTTCTACGCCTTCATTGGCTTCGACATCATCGCAACGACAGGAGAGGAGGCGAAAGACCCAAACACCTCCATCCCGTACGCCATCACCGCCTCTCTGGTCACCTGCCTCACCGCCTACGTGTCGGTGAGTGTGTGACAGACCATCTTTTCATTATAGTGTCTGTGTACTCTGAACTCCACTTCCCTCTGTGAAGGTGAGCGTGATCCTGACTCTCATGGTTCCCTACAACTTGATCGATGGCTCGGCTCCTCTCATGGAGATGTTCGCGGTGCACGGTTTCCTGTGGGGGAAGTACACGGTGGCTGTGGGCTCCATCGCCGGCCTCACCGTCTCCCTGCTGGGGTCTTTGTTCCCCATGCCCAGGGTCATCTACGCCATGGCCCGGGACGGACTGCTGTTCAGGTGGGACGCTGAGACACACACGGTGGTTCAGTCTCTTCTTCCTGTGTGACCCTGTGCTGAATGTGTCTGTAGGTTCCTGTCACACGTCTCTGCTCTCACGCACACTCCCACGGCGGCGTGCTTGGTGTCGGGGAGCTTCGCGGCCGTGCTCGCTCTGCTGGTGAGCCTCAGGGACCTGATCGAGATGATGTCCATCGGCACGCTGTTGGCCTACACTCTGGTCAGCGTGTGTGTGCTCCTCCTGCGCTACCAGCCCGACGAACACGCCGACACGCACCAGTTCACCTCCGGTGAGGACGCAGACGACCTGAAGCAGCAGGACGACGGAGCCATGCCCACAAAAGACGACCAGATGCTGATCGAAGGCTCGGACGGTGACGGAGCTTTGTCCTACCACGCTGGTGGGACTGAGGGAGAGGGAGACGATTCTGAGCTCCACACAGGCCAGGCGTCATTGCTGAAAAGGCTTCTGGGAGGTCATTACTACACGCTGAGGTTGCGGGTTGGAATGCCCGACGCGTCAGCCCGGCCCACGCCTGCCACCGGCCGCATAGTGACCCGATGCACCCTCCTCCTCTTCCTCATGTCCTTCCTCCTGTGGTCCACCGTGATATTTGGCGTTGAGCAGGGAGCGGGGGCCGGGGCGGTGTTTTCGGGGCTGATGGCCACAGCGATGGTTGGTTCCATGGCGAAGCTTTTGGTTATGATTTTACAACAGCCAGAGAGCACACGGAAACTGGCCTACATGGCGCCCTGCGTGCCCTTTGTCCCTGCTGCCGCCATCTTGGTCAACAGCTACCTCATGCTGAAACTGTCTCCCCTCACCTGGGCCAGGTTCACCGTCTGGTGCCTCATCGGTGAGTTCAGACATTATTGGTTTCAAACAGATTTCTGAAGACGCGTTTATAAGTTGTGCTCTAACGTTGGTTAATGTTTTAAGGACAATGTGTCAGTCATAGACGTTTATTAGAGACGATTCTTAATTACTCCATTTTGAATGTGAGGGACTGTTGGTCCTTGGCGGAGGTGTGAAGAACAGACTGTCAGTCTCGGTGTGATCTGGTGAACAGATGATGAAGTGAGGGGCTGGAATCCATGAAGGTGGATAACTCTGCCCAGGTGGACGGTTTGTCTGTGTCTCCATCTGTCTCAGCTTTCATATGTCTGTCCACCCTCAGGTCTGCTGATCTACGGCTGCTACGGAGTGTGGCACAGCACGCTGGAGCTGAACGCCCGCGAGCAGCAGGCGCACGCCAGCTCCTACCAGCGCTACGACGACCACCTGGACGACACCTTCTCCCCTGACGACGACATTTGCCCCCAGGAACAAGACGAGAGACCCTACCAGGGCTGGTCTGCCCCGGAGGAGAGGGGGTACCAGCACCAGCAGCAGCAGTACGAGGAGCGGAACCAGTACGAGGGCCGAGAGGGGGAGCGGTGTGAGGACGGTGGTGAGGAGTGTGGATACCAGTCTGCACCAGGACGCCAGCACACAGGCCGAGGTGACGGGTCCAAGGGAAGGACCAATCACGGCTTTGATGCAGGCGAAGAGGACGACTGAACACGAGAGGTTTTTTCTGTTTTTAACTTCATGTCGAACTGAGGTGAACATGTGAAGAACGAACAGAAAGACTTATTTAACGTGAGACATTCAATTAAGTCATTTTGAGTTAAGTAGGACCTGGTGTTTGGATGAGCGCTCCCTTACCATCAGCCAGCTGCACTTCCTGGTCTGGGCGGGGCTTAACTCTACAACGAAACGACAACTTCCTCTGCAAATACAAACCCGGAGCTGTCAGCCAATGACATTTAGCGGTGAAGCCTCAGTCGACTCAGTGTGTCGGAGCCTGGACGTCAGGTGAGCGCCATCGACAGGCTCCTCCCATGGTAGATGTTTCACTGAATGAGATCCGCACACACAGAACTTCCGAATTCACATTTTGCAAATAAAAAAACACGACGCACTGCCCCCTGGTGTTCAGGTCCTCATTTCTGAGGACGAGCACAACGCACGCAGCACATGTTGCTAAAAGCAGGTGGAACTCCAAACATGGCCGACCTTGTAGGATTTCAAGTTTTCTTTGCAGGTGACATTTTTCTCGTTATTTCTTGTGGCTGCTCATCGTTCTCTTTCTCTCTGAGACCCTGAACGCCTCATAATAAGTCGACTGTCGGTCTGGTTTGGTTTGTGTGCGTTGTTTACAGTCGTATCACTTAGTTTGAACTTCTCAAAATCTTTATCGGGACTTTCTGAAGCCCTGAACGTCACTTGTGGTTTTTTCTTTCGAGTGAATGGCGTTTAAAGTGTTTGTGTTTCTCTGAGTCGGCAACAACAGACTTGTTGTATTTCTTCGTGTTGGAGGAATAAATGTGTCTTTCTGAGTGAAATGATTTATCCCGAGACTCTTTATTAGTTCAGGTTATTCAACTTTAATTAGTCGAGCACCAGACAAAAGCTTTTACTGCAGCTACAAAGATATTTGATATTGTGAATATGATTTTTTTTTTTAATGGCAAAACATGACAACACGTTTTTATTGGTTAAATAATACTTTGTCAGAAGCTCTAAAACAAGTTTAATACTTTTAAACCAAAAAGAACTGAAGCTACATAGAAGACACAGAATGAAATAAAAGTAAAATAAAGAACAGTAACATATGGCAGGTTCCGTTAAAGCGTGTTCTGACCTCGTCTAACTCCGCAGACAGGAAGTGTACTTGTGTCTGAATCGCAGGTCAGGGTCGGTTCTCTTCCTGTCTGTGCAACATGCTGACATCAGCTGAAGATTCTGTTAATACAGCAAATAAAGCAAAGTTTATAAGAACCCGAGTGAAACCCACTCAAGTGATCGTCGTCCGATAAAGACAAATATTTCAATAGATCTGGATTAGATTGATCTTTTTTATTTATTTTATTTAATTGTTCAAACGGTTGAACGATCACAAGTTTCACACGGTTTCCAAATTTTAAATATTACCGTCTGAGCCATCAGTGTTAAGATGAAACTATAATAACGACTCACAAAATGTCTCGTTTGAGTCAGAATCTGCAGAAGTGATTTGAACTTAACAGAGTTTTACTTTGAAAACTGTGAAACGTTAACTATAATCTCATTTAACTGGCTCCACCCAGTGAGATTCAGTTCAACCAATGAGATTATGTAGATGTAAAGCACACACCACGGTTACTGAGGAAAGGAAACATCTAAAAGCACAACTGGATGAACGTGAACAGCCGTTGGAACGACACCCAGACTTCTACACCATAGCGCTCTTGGCGTGGTTGGCGGGGGGGTCCATCGGCGTGGCCGTACCCCTCTGTCTGGAGTAGTAGAAGCTGTTCTCTCTGCTCGGGGTCCGCAGGTCAGTGCCGTGGCAACACAAGATCATGCAGCCGCCCACCAGGCAGAGACCGGAGCCGACCCAGCCGGCGTAGAGCGAGAAGCCAAAAGACATCAGACCCTCGTCCTGGTGAGCGCCGACAGGAAACCAAACGGTCGATATGATGCCACACACGGCTGGAAGACACGTGGAGACAGAGGAGGTCAGGAAGAGGAGGTGTTTAAAGACGGGTGGAAATGTAAATGTCCTGCAGACTCACATCTGGACATGAGTTCATATGAGTTTCTCCCTGAGGCTGTAGACAGGAAGTTAATATGTCCACCACAGGAAGCAGGCAAGTCCAACAAACCCCGGTCAGCTGACGGACCACGACCCGGCCTTCACCCCTCCTCCCTCCTGACACAGCTGCAGAAGATCTGAGAACTGTATGTCCTCAAACTACTGTATAGAGGACAGTATCATATACTCTATGATACTGTCCTCTATGACCACAACTACTGTCCCCATAACTAAAACTACTCTAAGATACTGTCCTCTATGACCACAACTACTGTCCCCATAACTAAAACTACTGTCCTCTACAGCCAGAACTGTGTTACTAACATTGTGTGTGTGTGTGTGTGCTTGTGCGCGTCTCCTCACCCATTAGGATGAACAGGACTCCTCCCACGCGTGCGCGGCGCAGCTTCACGGCCGCGGTGTCATTCTGCAGCCTCACGCACGACATGGCCATGAGCACGAGCAGCATGGCGGGGAGACCGAGCAGGCACGCGCAGATCATCAGTGCACGAGACGTCTGCAAGTAAGCTGAGAGAGGGAGACAGAGAGAGAGACAGACAGACAGAGAGAGAGAGAGAGAGACAAACAGACAGACAGAGAGAGAGACAGACAGAGAGAGAGACAGACAGAGAGAGAGACAGACAGGGAGAGAGAGAGACAGACAGAGAGACAGACAGACAGAGAGACAGAGAGAAAGAGAGAGAGAGAGAGAGAGACAGATTGAGAGGGATGGAGACAGACAAGACAGAGATCCATCATCCCTCAATTCATCCTTCCATCCATCACCCATCATCCCCTCTCTCTCTCCCTCCCTCCCTCTCTCTCCCCCTCTCACCGGGGAGACTGAGGATCTGGCTGTGGGCGACACAGTGGTAAAGCGCGGGGGAGATGACGCACTCGGCCCAGAGGCCCCGGGAGCCCAGCTCGTCCATGCGCACGCAGGTGGCCACCGCATAGTCGCAGGTTCGAACCCAGTCGTTAGTGACCGTGCCGACGATGACCCCGACCCAGCCCGCGCAGCTCGCCGCGCCGCCGATCAGCTGCCTGCACATGTGCGCCATGTGGAGCCCCCGCGCGTTTTTACGCACTCCAGAAAAAAAAAAGCACAAATAAATTGGCCTCTTCTGGAGAGTCTGGGAGGATCGAGGGTCCAACGATGGCACACAAAAAAAAATCTAAAATCCAATGAGCAGTTTGAGAAAGTTAAGAAAGACAAATAATCACGCACCAGAAAAAAAAAGTCAAGAAACAAACTAAGTCTTAAAAAAGTAAAACAGTTAGAAACTCCAATGATAACCGATGATAACCCTCAACGATTTAAAACGAGTCTAAATGAAATGATAATCCTGCAGCGCCCCGTCAGAGCCTCAGGCTGATGCTCAGACAAACGTCTAGAAGAAGATTTATCTCAGGGTGTGGTGAAGTGAAACCCTCCAGTCCAGAGTCTGAGCCAATCAGAGCAGGAGAGACACTAACCCGAACCAGACATGCAGGGATGAGGCAGAAAAACAAAAGGCTGAGGCACAGATCTGAGGTCTGCTGCTCCAAACGCTTCAGGAACTTTCACACCATGAATTCAAATCACTTGGTTTTTATAGAAATCAGGTGCACCTGGCTCACTGTGGCCCCCTGCTGGTGTCCACCCATCTTCAAACATCAGGAGGAAACAGCTTCTCCGACTCCTTCTTCATTTATTAAATAACTTCGAGCAGGAAACCATAAAACCGTGAGGATTAAAGACACCAGGCTCCACCCTGATAGTGACTTCTCTTTTGTTTAATCCACAGACGTGTTTTTGTCCAGAATATAATGATATAAAACATTAAACTTTCATAAATCACTTACAAAGTCTACGTGTTGTTTATTCTTTTTTTTCTTTTACACACACCGGCGGTTATGTTAGTTACTGGATAGATTTGCCGTTGACGTCACGTTCTAAAAAAACTAAATAGACAAATTTTATATATTAAATGTTCAAAATCCTTCGTGAAATAGCTTCAAATGTACACTCTCCTGCGGCATGTAAAATATACACAAAGTTACAAAACCCCCGCCCCGTTGG
Organism: Paralichthys olivaceus; assembly: GCF_024713975.1. Taxonomy (NCBI): domain Eukaryota; kingdom Metazoa; phylum Chordata; class Actinopteri; order Pleuronectiformes; family Paralichthyidae; genus Paralichthys; species Paralichthys olivaceus. Next base: position 18,433,815 of record NC_091109.1, read on the forward strand.
TCTCCAGCTACAGTCACAGTGCCCGAAACCGATTCCACTTCTGGACTCCGGCGTCTTCATGCGTCCGCACGTCTCCTCCGTCCCCGTCCGCTAAGGCCACACCTCGATTTATAATCTCATAAAGTACCGTGAATCTGTTTTTGTGACTTTGTCCTGTCGTCCTTGGGTTCAAGCTCTTGTTTCCAAACTCTCTCCGTTCTCTTAATTTTCTAATTTCTCAGTTTGGTCTTTATTGCCAGTTTTCCTTCCACCTCCCTGGTTCCTCTTTTTTTCCTCTTGGTTTCTGTTTTGTCTCCCCCCCCCCCCTTCCTCATTGGTTTTTCAGTGCGTTGATGTGAGCACAGATCTTGAGAGCCGGTCCCAGTTTGATGTTCATGCTGGTCATCAGATGGTCCTCGGTCAGCAGCAGCAGAGCCTGGCCGTCGATCTCCTGCAGCCGGAACGCCTCCGCCACGTCACTGCAGCCTGAACACGACAGAAGAGTATTCCAGATAAATATGGTATTTGTACGACTGACTACATCACTGACTGAATATTCCTTAGTGACGTCGCTGGCTCAAGTGTGAAAAGTCTCTGATTTGTGTTTCTGGAGTTTAGAAATAAAGTTAAGCAACTTTCAAAATGATTGCTTACCAACTAAATCACATATTAACAAATCTAAATATCACAATGAGCCACTGAATCAAACGAATATTAGTCTCAACCAGTCGAACGTGAAGCGTTTATATTTTTCATTTATTCTCCTCGCTGTTAAAACTCGATTTCACTCGTTGCTTTATTCAAAATAAAACTGCAGCAGACTCATAAACTGAGACGTCGCCTAAAAAAAAAAATCTGTTGACGCAGTGATTTGAACTTGGAGACGCTGGAGAATGACGGCGGGGGGGTTTCAGTGTTTTGCTTTCTCTTCCAGCTGTTTCACATTTATCTCTGATTGACAGCCAGTGGTTAGAAGTATGTGCATTACCTCACCCGCCTGTTTGCTGCAGCGTTTTTGCGAAACACTTAATTGGACGAGGGGGAGACGGAGAAGCAGCGATGAGCCCGCCGTCGTCTGCTGGAGATTAAGAGCCTTGAGTGTTGGTATAAATCAAACTGACGCTTTTAGCGGCGGCTGCCAGCGGAGGAGTCTGTGTGTTTGACACTGATTGTTGATTATTTACCTGGCAGTGTGTGTATGAAGGCAGTCACGTCCTCCACGCTCCACTGAGAGGGGGCGGGCTTGAATGTGGTCGTGGGTGTGGAGGTGGTCGTGGCAGGTGCGGACGCCCTCCTCGCCCTGCGAGCCGCCCGCCGCTCCATCCTCGCTGTCACGGCAACGGCAGGATCCTGCTCGCTTCCATCGTCCCCTTCCTCCTCCCCTCCTCCCTCCATATCCTCCTCCTCTTCCTCCTCCTCCTCTTCTTCTGCCGCCGGCGTCCTCTCCTTTCCCTCCTTCTCACGGCGACCAGCGCTCCACAGATCACGAGGCTGGAGAGAGTCATGGGAGAAATTCAACGGGTAAGAAACAGCTGAGCTCGTTTAAAACTTTAAAACTCAGTATTAATACCACAGAGTAAAAATAATCCATTAGAGGCACATTTGTGTGGCTGGTTGTTGCAGTTCGTCTCATGACCACCAGAGATCGCTGTAGTTAAATGTTCCGGTATTCATGTCAATAAAGATCCAGAAGTTGGAGTTTTAGGATTCAACATGAAATGAACTGATTAATATTAAACTGTGGAACATTAAACTCTTCTCACTGTGCTGCTACAAACAGTTTAATAAAGCAAATATAATATAAATGTAAAGCTCATTTGAGTTTGGGTCATTTCATATTATATATTATTATTATTATTATTATTATTATTATATAATTTGACAGTTTCCTGTTGAATGGAATAAAGTGAGTTCAGCCGTCAGCAGTTGTATGCACAGTGTTTGAAACCGGTGCTGAGTTCAGGGTCCCTACCAGCCGCAGTAACAGAGGTTTCCCAGGCACCGACTCGGCCCGGTTCAGAGTCGGTCGGGGCCTCTCGGACCGGCTGCCGGCGCTCAGAGCCCGCAGACGCTTGGTCAGACGAACGTTGAACCTGTCGGAGAAACGAACAGAGGAGAGTTGTGGTGAAGCTTCCTCATCGCTCTGATCTCTGAAAGTGTCTCAGCACCACATCCTGCCAGCTCGGCTGCTGCGACAGCAAACCACCTTAGACACTCAAACGGTCACATGACCTCTCCTTCCGTTTCTTTTTGCTGCAAAGCCAATGAAAGCGGGTCTCACCCGCGAGCACAGGAAGTGGAGCAGAAGCGTTTGGACCGCATGAAGTTGTGGGCGTGGCCTCTTTTCCCACAGAACTGGCAGTGAAGCACCGTTCGGTCCCTGGGAGCCGACCCTGCGTGAGCGACACAAACACAATCGTGGACACCAGACGATTCCAAGACCAGACTTTACAACGACATGCATCCAACGACTCTTTATATTATCAATTAATTAATCTGCATCAATGATTCACATCAGCGCGACAGTAGAAAACCTCCACCTGACCGAGGTGAAGAGAACAAATCAAACGTCAGACGACCCGCTCTCGTTTCAACATGACGGCAAATCACTTTTCAGATCAGTGTTTTGGGTCTCTGTCGTTCTTACTCGTCCCGGGGTCGTCCGTGTCGCCTCCTTCTTCCTCGTCTGAGTCGGTGGAGTGCTCGGCTTGTTTCGGCGTGTCCGTCACAGGCAACGCTGCTCTGCCGTTGGTCCCGTTCACTTCCTGTGGCCGGCTCACCTGCTCAGGAACCAGCAGGGACGAACGGTTCACCTGCACGACGACAAGGAAACTCACTGAGTGTGTGTCTGTTTGTGTGTGTGTGTGTGTGTGTGTGTCTGTCTGTTTGTGTGTGTGTGTGTCTGTCTGTGTGTGTGTGTGTGTGTGTGTGTCCGTACAGGAAACGGTTGGAGCCCCTCCTGGATGACGAACCCCTCCACCAGGTGAGTCAGAACCAGTCGTCCCTCAGGCCACGCCCTCGGCTCCCAGGGGCTGCCGGAGCCCTCGGACACGTCCTCTGATTGGCCGAGAGGCTCGCTCTCGCTCTCGGCCGGTCGCGGCGACTCTTCGACCGTTTCCTCGACCTTTTGGGGCTCCTGCCGTGACTGTCCGAGGTCGGCCGGGTGGGCGGTGTGAGTGGGGAGGAGGAGGGGAGGGTTTTCTGCGGAGGGGGTGATGAAGGGGGAGGAGGGGGGAGACTGGGAGGAGAGGCTGGACAGAGCTGGAAGGAGACGACGAGAACAGACGATCAAAACCTCAACGTTTGTGATTCTGTGAAAACTACAACAAATAAACTTTATTAAAAAAACAAGACACGAGAATAGATTTAATGATGAATGTGATGGAGTCAGTTCATCAGTTCAGGCAGGATTACGTTTGCGTATTCCCATCATGCACCAGGGTTATTACATCAGAGGATCCTTGGTCTGAAGAACATGCTGCTGATAAGTCGTGTCGTTGGGTGAAGGTACCTGACTGGTTGTCGGACTGCGTCGACATGTTCTCACAGAAGTCCTCCTGACTGACGGCCTGCAGCTCTCGGTGAGACTCTTGCAGCCGTTGGACGGACGCCTCTGGGATGGGAGGTGGTCCTGGGACGGGGGGCGGGACTGAAGCCTGGACCGGGGCCGAGGCCAGAATAAGACCCGGGGGGGGGTTGAGGTCCACGCTGGAGTCTTTAACAGTGTCAGGCGTTGGGATGGGATCCGTGTGCTGATGGAGGAGCTGTGTGGTGTTCAGCTTCTCAGACTGGTCCATGGCGCTCTCTGCTTCCTCCTCCATCTTCTCTTCGCCGGCCTCTGCTCTCGCTCTGTCACCTTGACCTTCCTCTGTCACTTCCATTTCTACTTCCTCTCGGCCCATCGCAGCTTCCTGCTCTTTCTGACTGATTTCCTTCTGGGTCGGAGGCCGTGGTTTCTCCTCCTTCGCTCTCTCTCTTTGGTCATCTTTCTCCACCCTCAGGTCGACACTCTCCTCGTCTCTGATTCCGTGTCGCACCCCTCGCCCTCGGTCCCTCTGCTCCTCGCCCTCCTTCTTGTCTCCTCTCTGGACCAGAGTTTGCGACTGAGCTGCAGCCTGACTCGGCGGAGAGGCCGGACTCAGGAGGGACGGAGGCGACGGCAGAGGAGAGGTTGTTTTTGGCAACGAGGGGTTGAGAGGAAGAGGAAGCACATCTTCGCTGCTCAGGGTCCGCTTTGATTGGCTGGAAAGCTCGGGCGGCTCTGCAACCGGAGGTGGCGACTGCACCGATGCGTGGCCGTACACTCCGGGTTGAGGCTGGCGGCCGGAGGAGAGGGCAATGATCTGCAGCTGCCGCGCTGCAGACGGTGAGTGCTCAAAGTGGGAAGAAGGATTGGTCACGGACAGCGAGCTGAGCTGTGATTGGCCGGGACCGAGCACAGTTTGAGTTAATGGACAGTTCTTCAGTCTGCACAGCGGCCTGCCGCCAATGGGAGGGGCCTGACTGGAGGGAGCAGCGGCGATTGGCTGGAGGATGGAGGTCTGCCGGGGCGAAGTCGCTCTGAGACCATTTGGAGAGTGAAGTCTGGGCCTCAGAGGGACGGCTCGGACGGGAGAGTAGAGAGCTGCGGAGGAGGAAGAGGAGGAGAGACAGGATGAAGGACGGACTGAGGGTGAGTGAATAAAACAGACCTTAAATAAAGATGGACGACGTGACGACTCTTAACGTGAAGCCAAAACAACTGCGTTCCTACTTTTATCTGCCTGTAGTTTCACTTTATTTTCAAATACTAGTCACTTTCATTCAGACGTTTATTTAAAATATATCTGAACTCGTCTACAGGCTGAAGAAAAGGAGCCTCGTGGGATTTCCAGCTCCAACAAACACGGAGTCAAAATACGAGTATTTCATGAGGGAGAAAATTCCCTTATGAAATACTCGTAATTTGAATCCAGCACTGTTTACATCCAGCTCACGGCCGAGGTTTGAAACACCACAGTCAAACATTCTATCATTTGATGAGGCCTAAAAACTGTAATTCTATGTGATTAGATCTATAAAAGCATCTTGTATTTCTAATGATCTTTATGAAAAGTAATAAACACATTAATTACATTATGGGCTTTGTTTAAAGTTTTGATATCCGACCTTCACTCTTCCCAGATTTAGATTTCAGCTCTTTACTAAATGAAATCAAATATAAATTCATCAGCACACCCACACTTCCTTTTCCTTCAGGGACCTACTTGGAGGCGGGACAGAGAGGTGGCGGCAGGGCGTGGTCGGGCTCTCTGTTGCCGTGGCGCTGGGCTGAGGTCGTGGCCTGAGAGGAGGGAACAGCGGGGCGTGAGGGCGAGAGAGGGGGGGCGGAGCTGAGGACGGCGGCTTGAGACGGAGCGTCGGGGGGATGGCGAGGGCCCTGGAGAGAGGAGGCCTCAGGGTGAGACTCTGGAGCTAGAGAGAGAGAGAGAGAGAGAGAGACAACACATCTCTTCACTTCCTGCTTTCATTCCAGGTGTTCATTAAACCACTCCCTCAAACAGTTGCTGTCCAATCATAGCTTGACAGGTGTTGCTAGGTGCAGCAGGTATGATAGTGAAGTGAGTGTGTGAGTGTTTCATGGAGCAATTAGTGTCAAACCTTCACAGACTCCATGCTTCTTCTCTTTCTCTGAATGGACGTTAGAATCTGTTTATTGTCAGAAACATTTCTAAGAGCCTAAATGGCTTCTGGGAAACGCCCACAATGAAAAGTCACATTTGCTCACTGCTCACCTGAGCGGAGGCAGGGTTAGAGGACGGGGAGGAAGAGGAGGAGGAGGAGGAGGAGGAGGAAGAAGAGGAAGATGGGGCGGGTCGCAATGCAGATGTAAGAATCAGCTGCAGCAGAAAGAAAAGAAGAGAAGGGAAAGACAGAGAGAACAAACGGAGGAGGAAATAAACAGAGGAGGGATTAAAGCAGTCGAGCAGAACCGTGTGTGTGTGTGTGTGTGTATGTGTGTGTGTGTGTGTGTGTGTGTGTGTGTGTGTGTGTGTGTGTGTGTGTTTACCATCTGAGCTCTAAGCAGAACCTGGTCTTGTCCAGACCCTTTGAGACCTTTCCCCAGGAGCAGTGTCTGCTGGGATACCCGCTGCCTGACAGGGGAGAGGCTCTGATTGGCTCTCACAAGACCAGGTGACACCACAGGATGAGCCTGTGACACCTGAGACAAAGGGAGGAGAGGAGAGGAAACGAGGGAGGAGAGGAGGACACAGGAATGAATCACTTCTGGTCTCCTCCACAATCAAACAGCTGTAAAATACAGAATTGAACTGAGCAGCTGTTAGCAAAGACGACAGTGTCAGTCTGCTCCATGTTGTTCTACTCTGGAGCTGAGGCTGTCACATGACCTCCTTCATGAAGGAGGTCATGTGACAGGAGCCTGACCAATCAGCCCAAAGACGCAATTAGTGCGTGTCATGGTTGTTTGGTGTCTCACACTCAGACGTCTGTGCACGAGAAACGTTTCTCTGATTCTCTTGAATCTGTTTTTCGTGCAACAAGTCAGAATCCCTCAACCAATAGAACGCCAGGTGTCCTGACGACGAATGACTGTGTCCCGCCCTCGTTGTCTTTTTATGGAACAGTACCAACAACGAGTGAATCCGATGATCTACTTTATTTTAAAAAGGCGATCACAGCAAGGGAGGAGCATGAAGACATCTTCTGTAGTGATCGATTCCTACATGTGTGTGTGTGTGCATGCGTTACCTGTCGGCCAGGTGGACTGGCTGGTGTGTGAAATGGCGTGATTGGCGTGGAGGTTGGCGTGGATCCGGGCCTCATGTTCCCGTTGGTCAGGTTGGTGGAGGTCTTTGTTGACATGGTGGTGGATGGGGAGGAGACGAGAGGGGAGGCAGTGGTGCCGACAGCGTGAGAGGAGGAGGGGGTGGATGGAGGGAGAAGAGAGGACGAAGCGGAGGTTTGTGCAGGAGACGATTTGGAGACGCCCGTCGTCGGGGAGGGAAGGATCGGACGAGAGTACGTGCGGAGGGCAGGGGTCACGGTGGAGCTGAGTTTAGGGGGAGCAGGGACAAGGATGTGAGGAGACGTCGCCGCCACCTTGGGGGCATGGGACGCAGAGACGGAGGGAGCAGGGGTGAGAGGGGGAGGAGGGGAGGAGGTGGTGGGTGTTAGCGTGGGCGCTGGGGAGTCCAGGAGCATGGGGTTGGGGGTGAGCCGAGGAGGGGTGGGAGTGGTGGGGGAGGTCTGAGGACTGGTTCCATTGGTGGCGTCTCCGTGGTCGGACTGGGTCGGTCGAAGCAGCTCCCTGTCCATCCTTCAACACTGAGAGAGAGAGAGAGACAGAGAGAGAGAGAGAGAGAGAGAGAGAGAGAGAGAGACATTAACACATGAATTACCTCCACTAAGAAGGTTCTTGTTTCCTGTTTGTTAAGAAGCAGGATTAAGCAGAAACCACTTGACGGATCTCCTGAAACTTGGTGGAAGGACGTGGTTTCATCCTGGATTTGATCGTTTTTTATCTTTAACATTATGAGATATTTTATATTTTCAGATTTCTCAGAGAACAATCCTGATGAAAACAGAACTGATGAGTGATCGTGATAATTCAACGGTTCGTTATTAACTTGTAACTCATCTTGTGACTGTGTTTTAAAGGTTCTACATGAAGTTTATAGTTAATATTAAGCTGTTAAAATAAAAAATGAAGGTCAGAACTCGGCTAAAAGTCCCAGTTCCTGAGAAAACACCTGAAATCAAACACTGTTGTTGCTTCATGAATTCAGCTGCAGCACCAACACCTCCTCCACCTGCAGCGTCAGGAGCAGCAGCAGCAGCAGCAGCAGGAGGAGGAGGTGGTGCCGGAGTGAGGGGCCTGAAACTCGGCTACATCACCGCGCGAGCAGGTGCCACATCTGCTCACATCTGGCCTGTGACGTGCACGCGCCAGCCTCACTTTACTCCACGCAGACGGTGATAAGTCAGAAAAGAAGATGGAGAGCGGCCTGCACGGCACAACCATCACAACATGTTGGACAATGTGTCCACGTTGTGCGTAAAGCTCCGTGCGCCTCCCCCGACCTCCTACCTCTCGATTCGGCGTCGTCCAGCAGGTTATTCCCGGCGGCGCATGTTCGTGATGAAGGCTGATGAAGATAAAGCTCCGAGTGTCCGAGCACGCTGAAATGGGCGTGTGCGTGTGTGCGTGAAGCTCCACTTCCTCGTCTGACAGCTCGGGAGCTGCTGCTGCCGGGTGCGCGCCCCCTCCTCAGACAATAATGTCAGCAGCCTCACCTCTGATTATCCGCCGGGAGCCCCCGCACTCACACGCACGCAAAGTTGCACGGCAAGACAGGCCCGTGTGTGATGTGCATGAGCGTGTGTGTGTGTGTCGCACTTTGCTCGGTGCTTCATCCGCAGTCAGGGCCTCTCCTCCCCGCGGGGCAGCCCGTCAATCCAGCCTCCATGAGCGGGGTAGTTCGGTCCGGTGGTTCCGCCGCCGTCGCACCTGCCGGGGTCTGCGGTGGGAATCAGCCCGGCTCGCGGCCACAGTGCAGCGGCTGCCAGGGGCCTGGTCGGTCCGCTGCTGGAGGAGAGCAATGGAAGGCGGCTGTTAGAGGGCGACAGAGGAGAGACAGCTCCACTCAGAGCTCAGGAGGACTCTGACCATACAGCGTGCACACAGCGTGCACACTGTACACACAGTACACACACACTGTACACACACACACACTGTACACACACACACACACACACACACACACACACACACACACACACACACGCACACACACACAGCGTGCACACTGTACACACACAACACACTGTGATACTGTTCAGGAACCAAGTAAACACAACTATAATCATAACAATAATTTCCTGCTCGAGGATACAAACTGAAAATCATTCAAATAAAAGCTCATTTACAGAATATGATATCATTTCATCACTGAGCTGTATTTCTCTCTGTCAGCTCCACGTCACTATAAATATATAAAATCTCTTTATGAAACCACATTTAATGTCACTATAAATTCAGATTTTCATTAGGATCAGAACTTAATTAAAGTACCTGCGAGTTGTTGATAAGCACAGCACTTGAGTGAATGTATATTTTTTCTGTACATTTTTTCAAGATGTGTGTGTGTGTATATATATATACACACACACACATATATATATATATACACACATTCCCTCTATATATTCTGTCCTCAGTATGTGTTCTGTGTATTCTCCTGTATATTCTGTCCTCAGTATGTGTTCTGTGTATTCTCCTGTATATTCCCTGTGTATATTCTCTCTGTATAAACTCACAGGTCATTAATCGGATGAGCTTCAGACTTTGTTCACATCTACACAACAAATTCTGCGTCACTAACTTTAATCTGCAGCTGCTTTAAAACACACTGCACCGGAAACCAGAGGGCTGTGCCATCAAAATAAAACGCATCATTTGTCGACGTTTGACGATGATTAACTGAAGCTTCGCGAGTTGGTCCAGAAAAGGCCTGTTTCAATTTTATTACATTTTATTTTGCTTCATTTAATGTTCATTTATTCGTTTCTTGTGTTTTTCGTTGTGTCTTTTCTTATATATGTTTCTTATAGTTGTTTTATATATGATATATATATATATATATATATATCATATATATCATATATAAAACTTGACTTTTTAAACAGCTTTTTAAAAGAACCATGAAAAGATCAACCATTCAGAGAAAACCAGGAACATTTGACTCTTTTAAATCTTGTCTTGAGAAAGTCTTGGTTTGATGTAAAGTTATCCAAAACATTTCTGTCCTTCATTTTGGTGAGTTCAAACGACCCACACTTTTATTTTGAAAGTCTGAACCAGATGTGCTGGTCCAGCTCGGCGCTCTTGACTCTGGAGTTGCTAAGGAGTAAAAACCATAGCAACGGAATCGTGAGTCCAGAAAAGTTGAGTTTTCAGATTTTGCTGTTTGCAGGACTCGGAGGATGACGCATCTGCTCCAGACCCGGAGGCCGGAAACAGAAGCGTCACCTTGAGATAAAAATGCCCGCGACCAAAGTGATCAAGCCCAAATCAGCGGAAGCGTCAAGAAAACCCGGCGACGAACCGTCAGCGGCCGAGATCAGAGCTGCGCGCGGAGCTGACCGGGAGCTCCGGGTGCGCGCGGTGCGTAAAAGCCGCGCGTCGAGCTGCCCGAGGGGTCCGCAGCAGCCGCGGGGCAGGTGTGACAGGGCCCCGGCCTCCAGAGCGAGCTGTGAGGGCAGAACCAGGTCCACCTCTGCTGCTCCCAAAGCCGCTGCACACCGGACCCAAACTAACCCGGACCACCGGAGGAAACCCGCCGGAAATCAGCCGCGGAGACCGGGGGAGCAGCGGAGCGTCAGACCGGAGAGCCCGAGGTGAGAGGAGAGGATTCCCTCATGGTTTGTTATCTGAGTCCCTGCGGTTCTTTCACCTGGTGCAGGTAAAACTCTCGTATCATTCATCCTCAGATCAGTTTGTATTCAAGTGTCTGCAGACTGATTTGAAACCCAGGAGACAGTTAATGACCCGTCAAATAAGAACAACTGTTAATATCGCACTTATCGAAACAAGGTCACAGAGCGATTCATAGAAACAAGGTTTAAAGCACAAATACAACTTGTTCACTTTCCCCTTTCTGCTTAAATTTAAATTTGAGTTCAGTGAACTTGAGAATGTTTCCTGGTGCGTTCCTTCATGTGGATGCTTAGACTCTAACTTTATTTCATGAGTACTCACCTCTTCAACATTACTTCGACTTTGAGTTGTCTGAATTGACATTTCACTCTCGAACCAACTAAACATATTAAGTTGCCTAATCTCACGTTTACTCATCGTATGAGTGGAAGCAAAGTCAACACAGCAAACTGAGTCCGAACCACATTTCAACCACAGGTGCCCGAATTAGTTTTGTTCTACTTGGGTCGTCGTCACTCTTCACATCCAGACGTGCTCCTCAGCGCAGAACGCTGCTGGTCTCAGCGTCTGTGATGGAGGTGGACACACTCCCGAGGCTCCTGCTATAAAAGGCAGGTGAGGACCTGACGTCTGCCGCTCCCTGCTGTGTTCTGCCGCCATCTGTCCTCTGAGGATTAATCCCACATGCTGGCGTGACGGAGCTGCAGGTGAACGGCTGCAAAAACCTGCATCCATCCACATGTGGCAGATGATTTGTTGAGGTTTTACTTCCGGACTCGCTCGCTGTGAACCCTCCGGACATTGTCCCGCTTTAGTCTCACCTGGACTCAACCAATAGAACGCCAGGTGTAGTGATGACGAATGAAAAGTGTATGTAAGCGAACTGTTGGAGACATAAGACAAGTTAAAGCTCCAGTGTGTCAGATTCAGGTGAAAGGATCTATTGGCAGAAATGTAACGTAGAATAATCCTCATGATGTTTTCACTAGTTTGTTTCATCTAAATCGTATCTTTATATTTAAATACTTTACATTTAAATACTTTATATTTAAATATATTTACATGGAGGGGACCCTCTCTACGGAGGCCGCCATGTTTTTTACATTAGTCCAGACTGAACAAACTAAAACCTTTTGAGTTTTTATGACAACTGAAGCTGCCACAGGTTCTTCTTCATGTTTGGAAGGAGGGGGGGGGTGTTCAGCTGCAACATGACACCTCACCACTAGATGTCACTAAATTCTACACACTGCACCTTTAAAACACGGAGGGTGAAGGTGTCCTAAAGGTTCATACAGCAAAGACTCTTCTCTTCTGTCTCAGTCACAGAGCGTTCACCGTCATCCCCCCGGACCCCAGGAGGAGGAGGGACATGCAGAGAAGTGAGTGCTGGTGTTGTTCAGTCCGTGTGGACGGATCCACGAGGTGGGTTTGTGTCACGGTGGGTTAATCAGTGTTTGATGTGTGATTGGTCGAGCAGAGGCGGAGGCGGAGCTGGCTGCCCTGGAGGAGCTTCGTCTGAGCAGAGCGATGGTTTATGTTTCTATCAACCCCAGCAGTGTTGGTGAGAGAGACACACACACACACACACACACACACACACACACACACACACACACACACACACACACACACACACACACACTGGAACATGTTTCTCTGTGTGTTGTGTATCTGCAGGCGGCTGCATGAGTCTGGAGGAAGTACGACTGAAGCAGCAGCAGGAAATGATGCAGGCCAAGGGGAAACAGAAACCGGTCTGATGACTGATCACACTTTTACATACGTGTTTAACATGAACAAAATAATAAGGAGGCCGAGATGTGACAGCAACACTATTCAAAGTGAGTCTGATGTGTGAGTGTGAACATGGAGAACGTTTCCTCCTTCGCTCCCTGAGCGTCTGTTCTCTCTCACTCTGCTGAGCGGGTTCATCTCCTGAGAGAACAAGTGACTGAGAGTCTCCATCAGCTCCAGTGGAAGAGTGAAGCTGAACTGAGATCAGTTATTAACAACCAGAGTTTATCTCCAATGTTCAGCAGCAAACTTTAAAACATGAAGAACTCTGAACAGTTTGGAGGATTTGTGAAACGATCTAATACCTCAATCAAATCAACTGATGATCTCAAACATGGCCTCCTGTTTATTTTTCATAATTACTAACTAAGACATGAGACATGCAGCAAATGTGATCTGTGTTCACTTATAATATTATACTATGTTTATTTCAGATGAAGAAACTGGAGATGGAGCAAACAGCCGTCCTGACGAGCTGAGCGTCTCCTGTCGCCCACAGTTTTAAACTCAGATCAGAAATCCACATGAAACCTGTCTTTCAAAATATTCAAATTACTCCAACAAAGCTGGTGTGTTTTATCTGACTTCATAAAAGACGCTATCATATTTAACATTTTGACCTGTTTTATACAAAGATGTTTTATTCCTGATATATGTATATTTTTATTTCATGTTATGTCGATGCACTTATTCACAAAAACCTACTTTTTTTTCTGGGATTGATTTTACAAAATGGAAAAAAGAAAAAGAGACGAAACACAAAGAAATAAAAATCCAAAGAAACCGACTGAAGCAGAACTTTGTTGTGATGTATTTGATTTCATGGACGTCACGCTTTCACCCCTGTCCATCTGTTGTTTGTTTGTAAACAATAAAAACGACTGTTCTTTGAATCTTGGTGGAAGGACGTGGACTTCCTGTTGATGTAGGTCAGCAAAATAAACAAATAAATACAAATGTCTAATTCTGTCTCTGTCGTTCTGCTGGTTCCACAGGAAGAGACCCAGGTTCTGCTGCAGGACACTGATGATGATGATGATGATGATGAAGATAACACACACACATACACACAGATTCAAGGACATGGAGACAGACGTCAGTCTCGTGCTTCTGTCCCGGACATGAATAATTAAGATGTCATATTAGGTGACTGAAACACCTGAGTGCGCATGCGTGTTAGCTGTAATTGTTTTGTTCCGCCATGATTGTAGTTCTTTTACAGACGCCATTCTGTGACGCAGATGCTGCGTTCAAGGGGTCGTGGTAAGCTCCGACGTTTTCCTTGCCAGTGAGTTTTATATTATCACTCCAGAGCTGGGTCTATTGTATCATAAAATAACATGAGATTACATGAGATTAAATAGAATAAGATAAAATAAGATAACATGAGATTAAATAACATGAGTTAACATGAGATAACATAAAATAACATGAGATTACATAAAATAAGATAACATAAAATAACATGAGATTAAATAACATGAGATAACATAAGATAAAATGAGATAACATAAGATAAAATGAGATAACATAAAATAACATGAGATTACATAAAATAAGATAACATGATATAACATGAGATTAAATAACATGAGATAACATAAGATAAAATGAGATAACATAAGATAACATGAGATAACATAAAATAAGATAACATAAGATAACATGAGGTAACATGAGATAACATAAGATAAAATGAGATAACATGAGATAACATGAGATTACATGAGATTAAATAACATGAGATAACATAAGATAACATAAGATTACATAAAATAAAATAACATAAGATAACATGAGGTAACATGAGATAACATGAGATTACATGAGATAAAATAACATGAGATTAAATAGAATAAGATAACATAAGATAAGATGAGATAACATAAGATAACATTAGATAAGATGAGGTAACATGAGATAACATAAGATAACATAAGATAACATGATATTACATAAAATAAGATAACATTAGATAAGATGAGATAAGATAAGATAAGATGAGATAAGGTAAATTCGTAAATATGTAAAGTGCATAACCTTTGACTCCACACGGAATACTGCGTGTCGAGAGACATGTGAATGAAGTGCAGTGACACAGGATGAGTTCATGAGGCTGTGTTTGTACATTACATATAACCGATGTCATAAATTATTACATACACGTTTATAGACTCACATATGTGATATATTTACCATTTTCTTAGATGATTTGTAATCCTGTTTTTATTTTAGAAACACGGTGGCTGTTCTGAAATGTTCTACACAAATAAAGTTATCATAATTCTGATAGTGGGCAGGTAAGATATACAAAATGATTATAAGTGTGCACACACACAATTCAATAGATGTACTTGTATTATGTTGTGTTGTATATATATTTTACTTTTTGTATTGCTCCCTCAGCTTTCTCATGTGTATTGATGGACGAGTCTCAAATAGTTTGACTCCGTCCTCAATATCATCTTCACCACTGATGTGTAACACGCAAACTGTAGGAACCTCTTGATTTTAACGCTCGTGTCTAAAGTGAAATAAAAAACAAACCCGCTCGTCTTATTTTCCGCTTCACGAGCATGTTGCCGTTTTTTCCAGCTGCGTTTGTCCCACGGCCCCTGAAGGCGCCGTGATTCGGTGGCTGCTGAGCTGATCTTTGTGCGGAGCGGAGCGGGCGCAGTTAGCATCGGGCAGCGAACACACACGGAAAGACGCGACGGGCAGCGGGAGATCCAGCGTCTGGGCCCGAGAACACACTCAGGCGGCGGCTACACGGTGACAGAGGCGGCCGGACAATGGTAAGAGGACGCGTACTCAGCGGGGCGAACGCAGGCTGGCGGCGGTCAGAGCTAACTGGCTAATGCTAATCGGCTAGCGAACTGTTTTCCTGACTCATTATTGAGCTGCCCGAGAAGCTAGGCTGCCATTTTACAGCAGCTACCCGGGCAGCGGGTCCCTGCTGCCCGGCCCGAGAGCACCGCGAGGCTGCCCGATACCTCCAGCACAAACACGTTCGTGTCGACGCGAATAATCGACGCGAGCCAAAAATGCGGATCGCGGTTCGGACACGGGAGCTCGTCCACCCAGCGAGCCACAAGCTAACCAGCTAACTGGCTAATTTAGCCAGGGGAGCTAACGGGAGCTAGCTGGCTGTTGCGTAGCAGATCGAGAGTGAAATCGCAGCGTGGAGGAAAAAAAACAAACCGCGTGAATGTGGGAAAAGGCTCCGTCGTGTTTCTGTGTGTGTGTGTGTGGGGGGGGCTCCACAGCTGAGAGGCGGCGGGGCCCCACGGCTCGTGTTTACCCGGGTCAGGTCGACCCTCTCCGGAGTGAGGGATGGTGATTTGAACCTGACGCTGGGCTCACTCTCTCCCGGGACACCTGGACGAGACCCGGGGGCTGAGGACCGTCCGTTTCCGGGCCTGGAGGCGTCAATGTGTCACAGCCGGTTGGTGGTTCTCAGCAGGTTCGAGTCCTCTGATCGGGACTCCGGAGCAGAACACTGTCCTCCTCCTGTTCCGCTGACACATCTGGTCCGTGGCTTCACGTTACTGGTTAATTCTGCTTTATATGGTGGTTTGCAACAGGTTTGCATTGTTGGGGAAACCAGGAAGAAGTTGTGGTTGAAGTGAAGTCCAGCATTCACATCAAGAAGTCAGTCCTGTAGTTTTCACACGAGTTCACGGTTTAATCCAGGTTAGTGTCAAACATGTCAACACAGTATTTCCTGACAAGTTCATACAGAGCTCGTTTACTCCCAGTGAAGTTGTCATAGTATAATGTGGAGATATCAGGAAAACAGAGATGAGTTTCAAACTGTCTCCCCTTCTCACAGGTTGTAAGTTTTCTTTTGTTCTGTAATGGCACATGATTATCATCCATTAAGGATCTTTGATTGTTTTCCTTGGAAAAGAATGTGAATTCATATTTTGTGCTTCGTGTGAAAAACAATCATCTGACAGCTCTTTTTTTTAGCTTGTAGTTTCTGTGTCAGCTGAATTGAGTGTTTGCCTGACCACGTGAGATCCGTGTTCAGATATGGACGCAGCCGTCCCTCTGTCCTCTGCGATCATTTCGTCCATATTTATCTTCTTAAAGCTTATAAATGCGGACGAACCAAGACAGAGCGGCAGCACTGGAAACCGTTGGAGGCAGTGAAGCCAACAGTTCAACCGAGACAACCAGAGGACATGAAGACAACATTTCAACAGCTGAACTTTTAGAGGAGAGACTTCGTAAGTTGGGGAGACACTACAGTCGTCTACACGTTACTTTGCCCGAGGACGTGCAGCCACTTTTGCCTCTTTCTTAAGAGGAACATTATCACAACCTCCTCCACCACCGCCATCTTTGTTGTTGTTGGCAGCTTGACTCTGCGCTGCCCTCTAGTGGATATATTAACAACAACGCCAACATATAAGGTGCTTGGAAGCATGTGAGAGACATCGTTGGAGACAGACGTATCAGGAAATGAGCCTGAAGGAGGCAACAGATTCATTCAGTGTTTACACTGAGTGATGAGGATTTGATTTACATGTCTAAACTCATGTAACCTCAGAATCAACCTGTGTGATTGACGGATTGTGTGTGTTTCTGTAGAGAACATAGGGTGAGAGTATGGTAGTACTCGATGAGGTATTTACTGTCGACTGTAGGATGGTGAGTTTGTATGTTTGCTGTGAGGAACCGGCTGCAGACGTCCTCATCACATACGTGGTCGCTCAGTGGCAACAAAGAGAACAATCATACGCTTGTTTACTGTTCCTTCAAACGCTGTGGAGTCGGAAAAATAACACAAACACATCAACTATACTTTCAAATAATCCAGTGATGTTTTCATGACTTAGCACACGTGCTGCACCTGATTCAATCTTTTGCAACAGCTCACACACACACACACATGCAAGAGTTTAGTTGATCCCTCCCCTGCTCGACATCATGCCGGCGTGCACAACTGGAGTTAGGCTGCATTTGTGTCTGGCAGCGTGAAATGACTGGAGAGGCTTCTATATGTTGTTGCCTGCTGTTATCAGAACTGAAACAATTAACAGATCAACAGAAAAGGAGTCTGCAGCCATTCTGATCATTGTTAATAATCTTCGTAACTGTGTGGGCACAAGAGCAATTACAGTTCAACGGGTTCATCCTGCAATATACAATTATGAAAAGTAAGCTGAATTCTAGTTCAGGTTTATGTTGAAGTTGTTAGTCTGGGCTGTGGTAAACCATGAGATGGCTGTTTGACATTTTATAGACGAGTACTTCCTTCATTGTAGCACTGGCGACAGACACTCTGCTTGTTAACATTTGGTGCAGTAAAATCATTTTGCTCCTCAGAAATCTTGATTTAAAGTCATTTCAGCTACGACCCCACCATCCTACCACCTTCTTCACCCTGTCTGACCCGTCCAGGTCTGTTTAACATGTGCACGGTGCTGTGTAGTGACGGCGCTCAGCAGTGATTGTAAAGTCAAACCAAAGGGGCTGCGAGTCTCTGCTTGGCTGCTCGTTTGAATGCTGAGCAGAGCAACAGAAATCAAAAGCTGCTTACGCTAATGAAATGTCCTCCCCAGCATATGATCGGTTTGTGTGGAGGCACACACACACACACACACACACACACACACACACACACACACACACACACACACACACACCTCACAAACACATTATTATTGAAGAAATGCTCGTCACTGTTCTGACTCAGCTGAAGCTCACGACTCAACCTTGAACTTAATTCTGTCAATAAAACTCAGAATTAAAGATGGAAATCAAAGACACACATTTTTCTGCCTCTGTGAAAATGGCAGCTTCTTGTGTGTGTGGGTTTACATTCTTTGTGTTTTGAAATGTAGGGTATTAGGTTGTTGAGTCTGGCCAGGACACACAGTGACCAGGGTAATCTGATTTACCAGGCTGAGCTTTTTTTCCCACGGATGCTGCTCTCCCTCTTTCTTCCTCTCCGTCTCTCTCTCTCTCTCTCCCTCTCTCCACCGCTCCCAGCATCCTTCTCATTCAGTGGATCTCTCTCTAACACTCATCCCTGGTTCACGAGTTGTGGCACAAACATGTAGTAAAGATGTGCTCAGTGTAGAAAGCGATTGAATGCAATAGAGGTTTGGACATTCATCGGGTCAACCAGCCACTTAGGTAGGTAACCAGTCACCATAGACAAGTGGTAATATGACAATCTGCTGGGAGCTGTCATGTTGCTGCTGCCGACTGCAGGGTAAGAACTCATATTCGCAGGCCATTTTATTGAAGTCTAAAATGCAAGTCACACTTGAAAACAGTTAGAATAAGATTTTTGTATTTGTTTTCTACTCCTGCAGGCTGACAGCAGGTTTTAAAAAACGTTGTGCTTGTTTTCCTCTCTGTCCCTAATTGGCCTTTTCCATCCCTCGGAGAGTTTCTTTTAATGAGGCTCATCATGTTTTTTGTGACACCAGTACTTTTTAGTGCTTTGGGCTGTGTAATCATTTTTATATAACATTTAAAAATCATTCCTCTTATCGATCAGTCACACAAATGTTTTAATAGTTTTTATAATTGGTAGAAAACAGGGTGACATGGAGATGCACCAATCCAACCTTTTCTCTCCCAGAGCTTAAATTTCTGAAACTTGAAATAAGCCGCCACAGACTTTAAATCTAATACCAGCGTCTTCCTTGACCCCGATCAGACCCAGATCTCACACGCCAGTGCCTGGAAGTCACTGAAATCTTTTCAATCACAGGTAACCTGAGTCCTGTGGCTCTAAAATGTGAGTCGTGACTGAATGTAACTGATATCAGATATGACTGGAGGACATTGAGACGTGTCACAGTAAAAAAAATGTCCTGTGACATCAGCAATGAGACTGTGGTTAGTGTTTGCCCAGTCCACACTGTCAGGCCAGTGTTAGATTAGTGAATTCATACCAGGGCTGCAACTAACCACTGTTCAAAAGTCATTACAGGGGTTAGGGTTAGTTCTCAAGGGCCGAACTATGTTATTAGTTCACACCAACCTGTCATTGCCTGGAACTGCTTCTGCTGGACGAGGCAACTGTTGTCAGATGGTAGAGATGATGATTATTATATTTTAACCCCAAACCAGGAGGATTTAAAAAATATATATTTTTAAAAATGTCTGATTCTTAAGAAACCAGAACATCAAACCCTCATGTCAAAGAAATGTAATAAAGGTTTGTTATTTTACACTTTGCCAATACAGATTTAAGACAACACAAATACAACCATTATTAGACAAACGTGCTAAAATGATGATGATATATATTCACATTTGAAGCTGGCGTGCTGTCAGGTGGTATTTTTGCTTTAGGAATTAATGAAAGTAGGAATAGGTCATCAAAATGCTGATTAGGTTTTTTCCCTGCCTCAACAAATTAATTAATTGCTTAAATTGTTTTCCTCTAAACCTTAATTGTTGTGAATTAATTCAAGATTAACTCCAAAAGAGCAAAGATGTTAAATTTGATGGAGTAACACCATCATCGTAAACAGGCTCAGTACTTGTTGACATCTTAGTTTCTGTGACCCACACATATATAGGCGTGTTGTTCCCTGAAGAGTACATGTTCCCAGAAACGAGTCGTGACCTTTGGACGCTGTTACCGTTCTGCCGCGCGAAGGGGGGGAACGTATCTATGGTACCGCCGCCGTCGTCGTCATGCCACCGCCGGGCACGGGATTTTTGTTTCACAACAAACTTTCTAGAAACTGTTGCCACTCAAAAACATCCCATCATCTCATGTCGCATAGCTGTGGAGCCGCTAATAGGTCAGTTACTGTAGGCGACGCACATCCAACACCTCCTGCTGTGGAAATCTGAAATCTGATCCCAGTGCTGCTGCGAAGGGCACCTTTCCTTACCACGGTGAATAGAAGCAGAGGAGACACAGAGACCGAACACTCCAGCTTCTGTTGTCCGACGGCTACTCGGAGGTATTGTCTGCCCCAGTTGCCATGGCAACTGCGGGAGCACCTCAGGTAGGTAGGGCTGCCTTTCTGAGTCGAGTGAGGATGTGCTGAAGAGGAGCGGAGGCTTTGACGGGTCTGGAGCCTTAGCTGAGACACGAGGGCTCGCAGGTCCGGCTCAGTATGAATCAGTGAAAACACCAAACAGCATCTTACAAATCAAAACCTGAGATCTCTCAACATTTAAGACTTTCTCTCAAAATGTTTGTCGATACGTCTCAAACGTTTTCTCTGTTCACACGAGCGTCATAATGTTTTCGAAGATCAAAACAGACGCAAATTAATTTAACTGATAAATGAAATGAGTGTTTGCAGCTCTGCATGCTGACGTTACCATTGTCACTGTCTATGAGGTTTTAATTTGAGAACTAAATGAACGTTCAGAGACTAAATGGCGCCGCAGAGGAAGCAGAAATATATTTCAGTGTGGTGGTGTGAGCCGTTGATGGCTGTCGGAGGAGAGTGGACGATGGCAGCAGGTTCCAGCTGCAGTGTTGTGGTCAGTCTGTGGGAGTGGGGGCAGGGATGCTGCAGACAGAGGTTGGGCGTGGAGAGGAGGACAGATTTTTAGTGATGGTTGAAGGCCTTATCAAAGTCTTATGTGGCTGGAGTTTACTGCTGTGTCAAGGTTTTTCCTCCGCCTCAGCGCTTTATCTTCATCATCCCTCTCTCCGCGGAGTTGCTTTGAGAACCAGAATTGAAGGGGAAAGCTGTGTGATTTGAAATTCTTGTTATTCCTGTATTTTTTTGTACATGAAAATCTTTTTAAAAGCTTAAACAATCGTTTTGCAGAATCACATCCAAGCCATTTATTTATCCATCTAATGTGAGGCTTTGCTGCTCTGCTCTGGTTTACGGTGTTAAATTAGCGTCTTGGAGATTTGATATGTTCAAAGAAAACAAGTCATTTCAAAATGTCACCTGGGTCTGAGAACTCGTCATTTTTCTGTGTGTGTGTGATTTAAGAAAGAGGAACGTGCTCATTTTAAAAATCTGTGTTTGGTGAAGAGGACACGTTTTTTGATAGAAGATTAGGAAATTGGTTGAGTGACAAAATAAATGAATAATCTTGACAGTCAATTAGTCAATCGAGTAGTTTTTTAAGCAGCTTCTGCGTCTGTGGATTGCTGCCTGACTTTGTCATGTGTGATAATAAATCAAATACCTTATTGTGTTTTCTGAAAGTTGTTTTGCGCTGCGGCCTTGGTAGAACTAATATTCAGTTTCCCGTGTCCTGTGAGTATCTCAGTATATTTCAGTGTTGCTATAAACATGTTATTTAATGACTCTGATTTCAATGCTTTGGTGGCTCATTGACACATTTTGATTTGATCACTGAAGACACTCAAGTGTTCATTCATTGTCCTGCGGCGTCAGCGGACAGGACTCGTCAACAGGGACAGGAAATAAACAGCAGGTCACTCTGCTTCCTTCCCATCCACTGGCAGACTATTGCACCTGGGTCATGTCCTGAGTCTCTGGTCCTAATGACTGTGAATGTCCAGAGACGGGCAGCGCCGCATGCCTGGTCCTTCTAAATATAGCAGCACTGCCTACATGTACGCAGCAGTTACTGCCCAAACACCCTCCCTTCAGTCTCGCTGCTTCTCTTCTTCTGTGTTCACACTGTTAAGATGATTACATTAGATAATTGTTCTTACTCTTCTGAGATATCTGTACCCACAGTCTAATAACGATGTCGTATTTTGATTTTGCCAACCGCTTGCTATTAATGGACGTCTCACTCCTGTCACAGTTTAATTGCTGTTGTCGCAGCGTTGACAGATTTCAGAGCTTCTTCTTTATCTGTTAGTCTGGGTGATAAAGTTAAATAACATTTCCCAGAATCCAATGTGACTTTACTTTACAGACAGTCAACAACTCAATGACGTTCAGTTTGAAATGAAAGAAAATAGAAAAGCAGCGTTAGTTGCGTGTCACATGACATCCTCTGGATTTGAATGTTTACCGTGAAGATATTTTTTGGAATTTCGGAAATTAAATGATGCCTGAATGGAGCTTTTCATAACGACATCTGTGTCACGTGAAAAGAAAGAGAATATGTTTGACTGAATTTCTTTGGCCCAACTTTTCAGACTTCATTCCTACAGAAAGTGTCCAACATGAAACAAGTATTTGAATATGATCCTCTTACTTTAGAATAGATCCAAGATTTTCTCTTTGTCTTTTCTGTCTTCGTCCCTCGCTGTCTGTGGCTTCATGTTGATGTTGCGTTTATTTACCTTCACCTCCTCACGTATGTCAGTTCGTCTTAACGATGTGGCCTTCGTGGACTGTCATCAATGTCAGCTCTTAAAGCAGCTGAGTTTACTCTCATGATAGTGACACATTCATGACCTGACCTACATATTTAAATATCTACTATTTCCATATGAATCCCCTTGTTTTTATGTATGTATTCATTTTTAATTTCCTCCTGAGTGAAAATAATCCCCCATTAAATCTTTACAACAAATACGGGATTGAATAAAATTAATTTATCATGTCGTAGTTTCTTTTTGCAACATTAAAAAACTACAAGCTCTATTTAAAGGTCTGAATGAGGCTGTTAGACAAATGTTCCAAAGGAAAAGTTGGCTCAAAAGACACTTGGTCGACGAGAGAGACGCCACAAGACCGGTGAAGGAAATCACGAAGGTGCTGAAGTGGACTAATCTGTCATTAGCTGTGTGACGTCAAGGTCAGCACTGTGTCCGTAGGGATCAGAGCCAGGTGTCAGCAGATATATCTATATACCTGTCCTGGCTAACTGCTAACACAGTACTGAGAGGGGGGGGGGTTGATCTAACGTGCGACAGATGTGAAAAATGACCTCACCTGAATAATGAGGAGATATTTTCCAGATTTTACCCGGAGGTCGTTTCTGAAAACAGCTTAATAGATTTTTATTTCTGAGGGTAAAAATAAATCAGTGGATCATCATCCACCTCATGATAACAAAACCACTAATCAAATGGGTTTTCTCTTATTTCCCTCTCAGGTCATCTGGTGAGGATCGCTGCAGGTTTTAGGTGGCGGAGTGGCAGACAGCGCCACCCAGGTGTGCAGAGTGGGACTGCATCCCGTCTCACCACCCGACAACCAGCTTCCCGGAGTGCCGCTGCCAGATGGACTGCGAACTCTGAGCGCAGAGCGAGTCAGGACAGAAATCAACCGAGGAGAGGAGCCGGGGGGAGAACGCTCACCGGGGCAGGAAAGGGAGGGCACTGGTTGGGAGAGGAGAGGACGAGAGGCTCCACGATGTCGTCAAACAGGACCCAGAACCCCCACGGACTGAAACAGATAGGCCTGGACCAGATATGGGACGACCTGCGGGCTGGAATCCAGCAGGTGTACACACGGCAAAGCATGGCCAAGTCGCGCTACATGGAACTCTACACGTATCCTGTGTTTGACGCTGTGTGGCTGTGATTGTAATCTTGAACGTTGTATAGGAGTATTCCTCCACCAGTGCTAAAATGATTCATTTACCTCAACAAAAGATAATCGCCACAGTTCACTGATTCTAAGATGTTTTTATTAGTACAGTCAACATACATATATATATAGATATAGATCTGTAGCAGACAAACTCCAGAGAATGTCAGCACATCGAGGTCCAGACTTTTCTCTGGAGTTTACCTTTCACATATGAAGAACACAGAAGGAGATTCTCTGGTCAGACGCCTCCACAGGAGGGTGGGTGGGAGGGAGGGAGGGAGGGAGGTGCAGCAGGCAGGACATGATGTATTCATTCTGCACAGAGATCATTTTCGTTAACAGAACATCAGCACTGCATTTCCAAAGCTTACTACATGTGTGACTCTGTTTCATCCTGAGATATGTGTTCCTCTTTGTTTGCCATCATCGCGCCCACTCGGTGAATCCTCCAGAGAATCTGTTGTGTTCTCACATGTGCTCACTCAGGCCTTATGCAGAGTTGTTACCAGAGGAGCGGCAGGAGAAACTCCAGAGAAACTCCAGAGAAACTCCAGAGAAACTCTGCAGCAACTGACTCAAACATTTGCCTTTTCACATACAACCGCTTTGGATCATTTCAGGAGATTATCCAGAGTTCAGTCTATATCTGAAAGTATCTTGTGTATCAGAGAATGTCGGCTTTGTAAGATGTTATAAATATAAAACATTTACGAACCAAACCTTAAAAAGAAGAGAAAATAACTGAATCGCTCTCAAGTCAAAGCTTTAAAAACTAAATGTTAATGATTTGTGATTATTCATTTTATCTACAGTATAATTTATCACCCTGAAGCTGATGCATCATCATCTGACCGACCAGCTTCATTTTAAAAGAAAGCTGCAGTGATCCGTCCATCAAATACAAATAATCTGTGTGCTCATGTAATGAGTAACAACAAAAGAACATCCAGCGTTCAGAGTCCTGAAGACAGGAAACAAAGCTCATTTATACATGATGTGTAATTACTGATCAACCTCACTGATCTTCTGTCAAAGCTCTTGTTTATTGTAGACAGTTTTTAACAGTTTCAGTCAAAGTCAACCTTTAACTTCAAACTCCATGAACACAAACAGTGAAGTCGCTGTGAGATGATTTTCTCTGAGGCTTCGTTTTGGTGTTTGACAACCTGGCTTCCTCTTCTGCACTCTTCAGTAAGGTTCTCCAGTAAAGTTCCACGTTCTCCTGTCAGGCAGAAAGAACAACACAGATTTAAACTATACACAGAAAGACTTTGTGATAATCACTTTTTAGCGAGTACCACTGGTCACTGATGACAACAAGGTTTGTCGTAGTTATACTTTGACGTTCTCCACAAAGGAAACTTTGTTTTTTCATCCAACAGGAAGAACGTCAGCTTTATTTATGAATTCGTTAACGATATAGTTTCAGTGTTAACTATTAACTAACACTCTAACATCTGGCTTTGTCTGCAGTGTGAACGGCAGTGATGTAAACATTACACCCAGGTTAACAAAATACTCTTTGGCTGTACAAGAGCTATTTGTGCGAGCACCCTCTATAGCATGTATTGTGTTTCTGTGTTTGTTCCTTAAGCCTCCCCTCAGACATGTATATAACTATTGTACTAGTGTCCACCAGTCCAGCCAGGGCAGGGGCTCGGTGCCTCCGGCCAAGCCCTCCAAAAAGTCTACCACTCCAGGCGGGGCTCAGTTTGTAGGCCTGGAGCTTTACAAGCGACTCAAGGAGTTCCTGAAGAACTATTTGACCAGCCTGCTCAAGGTGAGTCCACGCACTTTAACGTTTTGACGACATCACATCCCACAGCACAAGTACTTATTTCCTCTTTCCCTTCCTTCTTCCTCCTCTTTCCCTTCAGGATGGCGAGGACTTAATGGACGAGTGTGTCCTGAAGTTTTACACCCAGCAGTGGGAGGATTACCGTTTCTCTAGTAAGGTCCTCAATGGGATCTGTGCCTACCTCAACCGCCACTGGGTCAGACGAGAGTGTGATGAGGGACGCAAGGGCATTTATGAGATATACTCTGTAAGTCATGTTTTCATGAATACGTGTCCTCTTGAAACCTTTGTGTCGATGAATCATCTGTTCAGAATCATATTGTACACACTCACAACCAGAGTCTGACACAACATGATACTGACCCTGTTGTGTTTGTTAAAGTCTGTGTTTTACAATGACACAACTGTAAACACACACACAGGAGACGAGCTTTTATTAGAACAATTCCAGTTTACACCAGCACGTGCATGCCCAGTGTACGTGAGCGGCCACGTGACGTGCACTTATTAGGTGTGTTTGTATGGACAGAGCTTAAAACTGCTTGTGTGGACAGAGGTAGTTTTATTTGTTGCAGCCTAAAGTCTTGAATCTTTTTTTTTTTATTGCCCCCCCCCCCCCCCCCCCCCCCCAGCTGGCACTTGTGACCTGGAGGGAATGTTTATTCCGACCCCTCAACAAACAGGTGTGTGCTGTTTCTTTTTATAGACGTGAAGTGAGAAAAAGCAAAGTGGCGTAACTCAATTAACAGATATTCAACAATGGATTGTTTGTCAGTCAAGTGTTCGCAGGTTTAATCTCACCTCAACCTTCTTATTACATCTGCTTCAATTTGTACATTATAATTAACACGAAGTTCTGTCCTCAGGTAACAAATGCTGTGCTGAAGCTGATAGAGAGAGAGAGGAATGGTGAGACCATTAACACCAGACTGATCAGCGGTGTGGTCCAGTCCTATGGTAGGTCCCTGTGTCCTGATGAGACGCTAGAAACAAACATCTGTTACAGGCAGATGTTAAAGAGGAGGCATCAGATCCACCCATCCTGTTTCTATAGCTGTTTAATTCTCATGAGTCGATACTACGTCTGAAATCTACAACACAACTTTACTATGAAAACTTAACAAACAAGAGATATTTACTGTCTCAGGCTAACGTTTAACCCTCGTTGATGATCACAGCATTAACCCTTAAGATTTAGTTTGAAAACTAAACGTTCTGCATCTCTCTGGCCGTGAGCGTCCTTGTGACATAAATTAAATCCCATGTCTGCAATATCAGAATAAACGGAGGCACATGAGCGTCTGCTGTTCACGTGTCTCGTCCGTGTTTGAGTAGATTTGACTTTTACTGGTGGGATTCGTGAAGTTGCTCATTCTGCTTGTATAATCAGTGACACGTTGTAGTAGATGAAAGTTTTGAATATTTCCTCACCTCTCGTCCTCCAGTTGAGCTGGGCCTGAACGAAGAGGACGCCTTCGCCAAAGGTCCGACGCTGTCCGTCTACAAAGAGTACTTTGAATGTCAGTTCCTCACTGACACGGAACGTTTCTACACACGCGAGAGCACAGAGTTCCTGCAGCAGAATCCTGTCACTGAGTACATGAAGAAGGTAGGCAGTCATCCCAGTGAGGAAGGAATGAATGGGATGCATTTGAGACCTGTTACTGTCCGACTGTGTCCTTGGAGTAAAAGTTAAACTGAATAAAAGCTTGCCACTGAAAAAAGACGGTTACGTAGAGACGGTGTTTTGTTGTTGTCAGGCGGAGGCTCGACTGCTGGAGGAGCAGAGGCGTGTGCAGGTTTACCTCCATGAATCCACCCAGGATGAACTGGCCAGAAAGTGTGAGCAGGTCCTCATAGAGAAACACCTGGAGATCTTCCACACCGAGTTTCAGAACCTTCTGGACGCCGACAAGAATGAAGGTGAACCTGCGATTTGAGCTCAGCGTGTGGATCGTGATATTCTTTACTGTGTCGAGGAACAGTTGATGAAGCTCAGGTTGATTTAACGGCTGCTCTGAGCTCCAGGTTCTAATCATTTACGCATTTAAACAGTTATTTTGCATTTGTTATCGTTTGGTATCAATTTATGTGTTTGTCAGTTTTTCTTCCGACCGCGTTTCCTTTTTCTATGGATTCGTTTTTGAAGCGACGGCTTCATTCAAACGCTCTGTTTTTCAGACCTGGGCCGGATGTACAACCTAGTGTCGCGGATCACGGACGGTCTGGGTGAACTGAAGAAACTTCTCGAGACTCACATCCACAACCAGGGCCTGGCGGCCATCGAAAAATGTGGAGAGGCCGCACTCAATGTACGCATCACCTTTTCACCTCGCACACTAAATCTCACTTGTTTACTTTAGCCCGTCGACTGATTAAAGCTACAGCTACCTGCCGCAGAGCGGACGTAGACAGTTGAGTGTAAGTTAAACGTTAAAATAAGAAGAGAGCGTCACCCTCGCTCTTGTGGTACCAGGTACGTACACAAATGTACACGAGAGATTTCTACACGATCATTTTAAAGCTGCTTTCAGGAGTTCTTGTTCATGACACGTTACGGCTGAAGGTTTAACTGCATCATTGTGTGGGTTAATCACTGTCTCTCTCACTTTCTCAAGGAAGATTATCATTCAGATATCTTAAAAGCTCATATCAGTAGGAAACCTGAAGATGTCAGGATAGAGTTGGAAAAAATACTTGAAGATTTAGTTTCAG
This sequence comes from Paralichthys olivaceus, assembly GCF_024713975.1. Lineage (NCBI taxonomy): Eukaryota > Metazoa > Chordata > Actinopteri > Pleuronectiformes > Paralichthyidae > Paralichthys > Paralichthys olivaceus. The sequence goes on from NC_091109.1 coordinate 18,461,959, forward strand.
TCATAGTGTCAGTATACAAGGATTACAGACGGGTGAGACGAGTGAAGATGTTAAAGTAAGGTTACCGTTTCTAAAAGAGTAAAGATGCATTCAGTTCTTATGGACAAGTTGGGATTGAGCCAGAACGTGTGTATGTTACTTCCAGGACCCCAAAGTGTACGTGCAGACCACCCTGGACGTCCATAAGAAGTACAACGCCTTGGTCATGTCTGCCTTCAACAATGACGCCGGCTTCGTGGCGGCGCTCGACAAGGTCGGTTATCCTACGAGAATCAAACGGGGCAGGAAGCGCTCAGAGAACCTCGGGGACATGTGACAAATCACAAAGCGAGATGCGCTAACTGTTGAACGTCCCTCTGTTTGCAGGCGTGTGGACGATTCATCAACAACAACGCCGTCACCAAAATGGCTCAGTCGTCCAGCAAATCTCCCGAGCTGCTGGCCAGATACTGCGACTCTCTGCTCAAGAAGAGGTGGGTCACACCTGTTCATCCATTTGTGGACCCGATGGTGTGATTTTAATTTTTCCATTTTCCGACGAAGTGATGAAAATCTTGAATTCATTGTTTGTGTTTGTTCTTTTTTTTCCCTCTTCAGCTCCAAAAACCCAGAGGAGGCGGAACTGGAGGACACACTCAACCAAGTGGTGCGTGACACGTCTACACCATCACAGGTGTCAGCGGCTGAGGTCCGCTGCCTGTTCGCATCACGTTAACGCACATTTCTCTGCTCCCGCCTCCAGATGGTTGTGTTCAAGTACATCGAGGACAAAGATGTTTTCCAGAAGTTCTATGCGAAGATGCTGGCCAAACGTCTGGTCCATCAGAACAGCGCCAGTGACGACGCGGAGGCCAGCATGATCTCCAAACTCAAGGTCTGATTCACGGACGTGCAAACGACTCGTGTTGCTGAATCTCTGCAGTTTTTAAAAGCTCACACCGGACGTGGTTTTGTTTTGTCCCTGCAGCAAGCATGTGGGTTCGAGTACACGTCCAAGCTGCAGCGAATGTTCCAGGACATCGGCGTCAGTAAAGACCTGAACGAGCAGTTTAAGAAACACCTGACCAACTCCGAGCCTCTGGACTGTGAGTAAAGACGAGACCTCAGTGTCATCACGTCTATAGATCTCTGATCAGTTCTTCATTTAAAATCTAGTATTTTATTATTTATCATATAACCTGTGAGTTATTTCTCTGTGAAACCACATGAACACTTGTGTGTGTGTGTTGCAGTGGACTTCAGTATCCAGGTTCTGAGCTCTGGCTCTTGGCCTTTCCAGCAGTCCTGTACCTTTGCTCTGCCCTCTGAGGTAAGACTCATCCAGCAGAGACGCTCTTCAGCCTCAGGTGGTTCAGTGGAGAGAGAGAGAGTGAATTTTAACCCTTTGACACCTGAAGCGTGTTTTAGAAACCTGAGTGTTTTCTGAAGAGCTCTCACAAACACCAACATTTACAGAAACTTTAATTTCTCATAGAAACGTTGAAACGTCAGCAGGGAAGTTAGTCAAACGTGTGGCTTGACAATTCTTCAAACTTCCCTGAGGGGACGCAGGAGTAACCACCGTCACTCACGTTGTTCACGGGCTTTTCTCGACGATAAAAGATGTTTCATGGTTATTTTTGAAAGATTTCATATTCACATTCATGAGAACAACACAAAACCCTGAGACTTTTTACATCTGTGTTTTCGCCGGAGGCCTCGCTCCACCTCTGTTCATGTCGTGTCTCTGTGCTCGCAGCTGGAGCGAAGCTATCAGCGCTTCACGGCGTTCTACGCCAGCAGACACAGCGGCAGGAAGTTGACTTGGCTCTATCACCTGTCCAAAGGAGAGCTGGTCACCAACTGCTTCAAGAACAGGTACGGTCCTCATGTCATCGACTGCAGATAAAGAGGACAAAATGTCTCATTGCCCCCTGGTGGCTGGCTACAGCGTAGGTTGTAAGCCCTGCCTCCTCCGTGTTAGCCGATGGGCCGTTCATCCTGAATCTGTTGTTCGCAGGTACACGCTGCAGGCCTCCACCTTCCAGATGGCCATCCTGCTGCAGTACAACACAGAGGACAGTTACACCGTCCAGCAGCTCACCGACAGCACACAGATCAAAACTGTGAGCTCCACTTTTCACTGTTTAAACGAATCCCGGCAGATTTTAAATCCAAACTCAAGTCTTGTTCCTCTGGAGCCGGTGACACACTTCTGAACAAACCATGTGTGTGTTTGGTTTTCAGGATATTCTGGTTCAAGTTCTGCAGATTTTGTTGAAATCGAAGCTGCTGGTGAGTAAAACATTCGAAAATCATCTTTATATGAAGCGAGGTTTTATTTTATTGTGAAAGTCTGCGTCGGCTTCGCTCTTCAGGGCTCCAGGATTTGACCTGGACCTAATTGTGGGTAACAGGTCGGACTCTGTTCCAGAAATAAAGACACTCCCGTCCTGACGTGTAGTTTTCTTTTCGAGCATTGGAGGGTGCCAGAGGAGAGGTTTATGTTCGGACTGACGGAGCGTCCACTGTCTCGTTCAATGAAGATTTGTTCCGATGCTGCAGTGAATCAGTTTTAATGTGTTTGAGTTTATTAAATGAATGTCTCTCTCGTGTCTCTTTCAGGTGATGGAGGACGAGAACGCCAACGTGGACGAGGTGGAGTTCAAACCCGACACCGTCATCAAACTTTTCCTCGGATACAAGAAGTAAGAAGCCACTTGGAGTCACAGTTGAACGAAGCTCGTGTCTTTAATCACGTGATTTGTTCACCAGCGAAGTTTGAACTTTGTTTGTTCGTCCGCAGTAAGAAGCTGAGGGTGAACATCAACGTCCCGATGAAGACGGAGCAGAAACAGGAGCAGGAGACGACTCACAAGAACATCGAGGAGGATCGAAAGCTCCTCATCCAGGTGACGTGTCCCCCCCCCCCCCCCCCCCCCTCAACGCCACGGCAACAAGAGAACGTTGATCCCAAAGACGAGTGATTTAACGCTGATGTGTGTTCACAGGCTGCGATCGTGAGAATCATGAAGATGAGGAAGGTCCTGAAGCACCAGCAGCTCCTGGCCGAGGTTCTGAACCAGCTGTCGTCCCGATTCAAACCCAGAGTCCCCGTCATCAAGGTCTCACACACACACACACACACACACACACACACACACACACACACACACACACACACACACACACACACTTCTTCTGTGTCAGATCGTCAGTAAAGTCGTGGACGAACCTGCAGCTGAGAAGTTTTCAGCTGAGCGTTGTGGTGACGTTCACTTGCTTTGTCTCCCTCTTGTGGACAGAAATGCATCGACATCCTGATAGAGAAGGAGTACCTGGAGCGAGTGGACGGCGAGAAGGACACGTACAGCTACTTGGCCTGAGCGCCGCCCGCCTGCCCTCCTTCCCGCCCACCGGCTCTCCTCAGTTTTATTTTTATTTGTTATCTTCTTTTGTTTTTTTATGTCTGAGTAATAAAGTGTGGATCCCTCTGAGCGGCGGACATGTTGTGAGTGTGTCGCCGACCACGCGATCGCCCCGATTGACAGCCATCAACGTGAGGGGCGGGTCAGGAGGGCGTGAACTTTCTGCTCTGCCTTCGAGAAACAAACGCCCCTCCTGTTGAGACTTGGAACCCCCGTCTACATGCTCGCCGGTCCCGTCCCGTCCGTAGGACTCGATCACACTTCCTTGTTGTCATATTGTAAATAACCACAGACTCTAAGAGGAAAACAAACCCTATTCCCTTATTTACATAGCGCAAACGTAATGAATTAGCCTACAGCCAATCAGAGGAGAGCCGCATCCAAAGGTTTCTGCATGCTACTGCCTACCTGCACCACGGTGACCACGAAAAATTTAAAAAGTAAAAATAAAAGTCGAGTCACTGGGCAGCCGACGCAGTCCACAGCACGACGCCGCCGCGAAATCGCCGCCGGTCACGAGTTATTGGCGGAGGAGGTGGTGAGGTGAGAGCCGCCGTGACGCTTCTTTATCTGCCGGAGTCGTGTCGGGTTCATGCAGGAGGCCTGTTTCATTACCGAACGGTGGACATTTGTATAGTGTGGTTCATTTTCTAAATGTGTGATAAATAAAAACAAGGAAAGATTTCTCTATACGCTCGACTCCACGAGTTTTCCCTCTGAGCTGACTTCACGTTGCTGCTGGAATCTTTCTGTGATGCTTCGACCTCAGTTCAATGACGTTTGTGTTTCATTTCATTCATGTGGAGTTTCCTCTGGAACCTCAACAGGTTTTTTTGGGGGGGGGGGGGGGGGTTGTGAATTCTAGATTAAATGTAGTCGACTGTGAATCTCAGTTTATCACAGACGGATTCTGTATTTTTAACCGGAGCACTTTGGGCTCAGTCGTGGAGATCGTGCAGCTGCAGACGATCTCCACGACTGAAGAATCGTCGACACACGAGCTCCAGGATGAAAAGTACCAGAACTTCAGATCAGAAACATTTTCAAATTCAAACTGAGAAAATCATTGAACAGTGAATTTTAATAACTTTCAAATAAGTCAAAGATTCATAATCGTGACTGACGATTTGTGACGACGGCTTCAGATGATAATGTTCGAGAAATGAGCAGTTTAACAATAAAATGATCTCATTTAAAAAGTTAATTCAAGCGAATAGATTTTCTCTCATTGTGAAGCCACAACTGAAGAGAAGCTCCTCAAACACATTCATACAAATAAAAAACCAGAAGCTCGGCCATTTATAATATTTTTATCTTAACTTCCAACAACAAGAATCCCTGTAAACGTTACAAAAATCAGCACCTGTGTTCTCAGAGGAAAAAAGAAGAAAGTGGTCCTGGTCTGACGAGAGGAAAAGACAAGTTAGCACGACACGTTTCCTCTCCAGCTCCACGATGGGATCCGATCACGGGCGAGAAGAAAAAACACGTTCAGGGACACGTGGAAACTTCTGCTCCGTTTCTCAGCCGTCCAATCACAGACGCTTCTTTATCGAAAAAAAAAAAGAAGAAGAATCTCACAGCCGCTGATTTCAGATTAAACGTTAAACGAAAACAGCTGCTGTCGATTGAGTCATCGAGGAAAACGATCAGCAGCTAAAAAGAAATTTGAATGTTCCAACACATTTCCGTCTGGAGGCTCAAACATGTCAGAGTCAGAACCAGTTCACTGAAGCACCGGGTTTCATCCCGAGACGCCGTGAAGAGAGGAGAGGCTGGTGAGGCTTCAAGTGGATCAGACATCAGGAGAGCGAGAGTCAGAGCGAGCGTTGGTACGTTAGTAAAAGAAGAAACGAGAGGAATGCTCCGAAATCCATGGAGATTCAATTCTACTGCTCGGACGTCACCAGGAGGAGGCAGTACAGTAACGTGAGGCACAGACGTCATCATGCACTCAGTGAGAACGATGAGCTACAGCTAACACGGTGGAGTGACAAGGCACAGAGCGCGGGACGAGGCGGCTTCGACAAACACCTCGGGACTGACTCACAGTTTTCTCATCAGGCGTCACTGTGCTCGACCTCGTCCGAGTTTGATCTAGTTTCTCAAACTTGAAGAATTTCGAGAGTTTCTTCGTTTTAAACACATTTTTAATCGAAGCTCTTAAGGTTTGTTAAACACGACATTTGAAAGCATCACACGATTAAACAGAAAAGATGCATCGATGTGGTGACGAATAGTTTGAAGCCCTTCGATACTGACGTGTTCATTTTTACAAATGACCGACGACCTGAATATTGTTTCCAGATTTTCCAAAAACCAAGCAGATCGAAAACTGCTGTTTGAATCTTCTCCTGAGTTTCATGGAGACAAACTGCCTTGAAACAGAAAACAGCAGAGTTGAAGAAGAAGCTGAAAAGTTTCAGTCTCTTCACACGGATGAGAACCTGAGGCCTGAACAGAGAAACAACGTGACGACGAGGCAGAAACCAGGAGCTGAGGAGGAGTCGAGCACAGTGGAGCCGCCGAGGAAAACACGAGCTGACAGGCAGACGACAGCGGAGAGAGGAAGTGAAAAAACCTTCTGGACCAGGAAACAACGCTTCAAACGTTTGTCGAGTTTCCCGTTTTGTGACGTTAGCGCCTGAAGCAGCGTCACGAAGCCAGAGTCTAATCCAGGAATCCAGAACTCAGCGGCCACGGTTGATCTGACGCTTCTTTGTGACGGCCCTGTTCTACAGATCGGACAGAGACCGGGGCTTCTGGGTAAGTTCACTGTTTACAAACCAGGTACGAACAGTTTCAGCTGTGTGAGCGGCTGGTGAAGGGTTTTGGTCACTGAAGTGAAACCAGTGTTACGGTCGAGGTTTGTCTTCTCACTGTCTGATGTGCAGCTTCAGCTGAGGTTCATGAAGAAGAACATCCCACAGAACAGGAAGATTTGGTGACAGCAGAAAAAAACAAAAAAAAACAACCTCACACAAAGAAAAGTGGATATGAAAAGTATAAAAACAATATTCCCAGATTTCCTGAAGCTTTCTAGCATTGTTGACGAGTGGTCTGGATTTCCTGAAGTGAGCGTGTGTCGGTTTGTGTTTGTGTGTAAGGCCTTCGTGTCGCTGATCCACAGGAGGTACGAGTCAGAGTCAGGCGATCTCCAACTCCCGCTCGATCCCGACGTACTTCAGAGCGTCCGCCTGACTGTACCTGGGGATCAGACATCAGGGTCAGAGACACAGTTCACAAACTGAAGCTCCGCAGGGATTCAAAGAAAAGACGTCCGTCTGTTACTGACCTGTAGTCGAAGAAGAGCTCCTCTCCGGTCTGGATGGCTCGCTTGGCAAAGATCCCGATCCTGTGATCTCCGTTCACCATCATCACTGCAGGGAGCAGACGAGTTCACAGACGAGTTCACAGACGAGTTCACAGACGAGTTCACAGACGAGTTCACAGACGAGTTCACAGACGAGTTCACAGACAAACACAACCTGCTGCTTTTTCAGCTACACACTTTCTCGCGTTCTCACCTTTTGCATAGCAGTTGGGATTGACCGAGTGGTTGGCGAAGCGGATCTTGTTGCCTTTTCTCGTAGCGTCAACAACGAAGTCTGAGGAGAAAAGAAAACGGCAGTTAAGTGAAAGTACACTTTATTAATTAACTCACTTTATGTACACAAAGGTGTGTGTGTGTGTGTGTGTGTGTTACCGTTGTTGAGGTTGAAGAGGAAGCTGCACATGTATTTGTCGTAGACTTTGCCTCGGCGGTCGGCTTCATCCTGAGAGATAATCTACAAACACGAAGGTCGACCACGTTACAGCTTTTCACACAATTGTTTAATTTTTTAAAAGTTAAAAAATCATTTAAGAAGATTCTTTTTCTTTTTCTTTATGTTATAATTGTCGTTTTGTAGTCGCCTGTTTTTTCATCAGTAATAACGAGTGAACAGATTTCTGGCGATGGACCCGGAGGTTTAGTGAAAATGAAGGTTTTGTAAATGTTAATTTAAACCCTCAGGTTTTACAGTAAGATAATCTGGAACCTTCTCCATGTTCTGAAGCTGAAGATCGTCCAGTCGTCCTTTCACACCTTCTACCTGAGACTTACCTCTCCGCAGTACTCCGAGATGAACTCGTTCTTCTGGACCGGCTCTTTGATGAAGATGCCCCAACCCGCCACGTCTGACGGAGCGAGCAGCAGGTGCTGAGAGAGCGGGGGAGGGTAGAGTTCAAATAAACCGTCTGAACTCAAGTTGTGTTTGTGTGAAAACGGGGTTTTACTGTCTTCACCTTCTTGGCTCCTCTCTGGATGGAGCAGTTCTTGCAGGACACGTTCTTGCTGTCCCAGTGGTCGGCAGCGCCGCAGGTCAGGCAGAGGTCGGGGTCACACTCCCTCACGGCCAGGTAGCAGGGACACTGCTTGGTGTTACACTGGGCTTTGCACCGGCAACCCGGGAATCTATTCTGACCTGCACCCATCAAGACACACGTTTAAATATTCAAGTCTTTCACTGAACAACAGCTTTTTAAAACAACAGTGTTTGCTTCTCACACTCCGAGCTGCACTGGCAGAACTTTTCACAGAAGTTTTGAGCGGTGACGCAGGGACAGGAGGAGTCGCAGGGCTGTCTCGGGTGGTCACACGGCTGGTAATTGTACACGTGATTGGACGAACCGTCTGAAACAGGGTGGAGGAGACACAGGTCAAAGGTGTTTTCAGGTGGATCATGTTGTGACATTATCCAGCTCAACGTGACCTCTGACCTTTCTTCAGCTGGATCTTCCTGCAGTGAGTCGCCCACAGTCTGTGTTTCCTCTTCTTCTTCCTTGGAGGCGTGTCCTCGTCTTCAGCAGGAGCCCGAGCGATGATGCTCGACTCCTTCACCCTGAATTCGTAAACCTGCAGGACACAGTCACGTTGGAGTCGTCAGCCACTTCAGAGACATAAAGACGTTTCACCGGACCGGACTGACGGCTCACCTGTCTGCAGGTCTTGGTGCCTATGAGCCGTGCGATGGCGCAGTAGTTGTCGTAGTACGTCCCGATGAGAACCCTGAAGAGAGAAGCTTCGGCTCCGCTCCACTCCACCGTTTCAGCCTCCTCCGTCAGCTTCATCTTCACCGGAGTCTGACACCGCGAGTTCCCCTCTGCACACAAACGATCACGTTATTCAGCAGGAACTTTCCCCGGACGACTGATTTTTTTGTTTCTTGTCTGCCGGCGTGTCGTGATCTAAATCTTTGGTCAGAGCTTCAGGTTCCCCGTGAACATCTGACCAGAGAGATGGTACCTGAGCTGCTGGTGTTGTCGTCCTTCTTGTCGTCATCGTCGTCCCGCTCGTCCTCTTTGCTGCCCTCTCGGTCGCTGTCAGTGTCTTTGGTTTCCGAGGAAACGGTGGGGGTGCTGGGCCGGCTGTTGGGCAGTCGTCCGCGGCGACGGCCCACTGTGCGTTTGGAGGGAGTCTTGGCTCGTTCGGCGACCACGCCTGCCGGGTACTCCCTCACCATCCCGTCCTGAGAATCCCAGAACAACCAAACTTTACTTTCTGGATCATTCCATCCGCAGATTATTTACATGTGATAATTATCAAATTGTCACATTTTAAAATAGAGAAATCAAAATAAATGAGAGGCAATAAATAAACCAGTGGACTCACCTGCACCAGGTACATGTAGCAGTCGATGCCGCAGGGTTTACTCTCCACCAGGTTCTCCAGGTTCTTGCGTTTATATGTGTTTGGAGTTGCGTGAAAAGCTAAAAGGAAAAGACATAAAATGCTGAGATTAAACTCTGGGATATTACCAGAGCTCGATTCTCCGTCTAATCTAAAACCTTCGTGGTATAAAATTCTGCTCCCGTTAACGAGCAGCAGTCACTTTACAAATCCACGTCTCAGATCGGTACATACGTATGTTTCAATGTTTAACGTTACGTGTGTGTGAGAGTACTAACGGTGGAGGAAGCAGTCATATTTGAAGCAGCGTCGGCAGAACAGTGTGTGGAAGGAGTGCAGGCTCTGTTCGCGCTGCACAGAGCGGGCGTTGGGACCGTCGATGTTTGGCGTGCATTCGGGTGGCAGCGCGCCGGGCAGCTGCTGCTCCGTCAACTCCTTGTACCTGAAACACGCGCAGAGAAATCAAAAATGACGGCCGTCTGTCGTGAGCTGGGACAAATCTTACTGGGACACGTGCAGAGCCACTAACTTCTCTTTGAGCTCCTCAGTGGAGCCCTTGTCCGGGAACATGGAGGAGATGGCTTCAAAAATCTTGTCTGACGGAAACTTCTTGGAGCTGTCGCTGCTGGTTCGGCCTGGAACGACACACACACACACACTTTCCATCAGGGTGCAACACACACACACACACGCACTGATGATGAACGGTATCTCAGTGACAGACTTACTCTCATTGTTCAGGAGCCCATCCTTGCGGGGGTCTTCTGGGAGCTCCTTGGTGTCACACATCTCCATCTTGTCGACCTTGAAGTCCTGTTCTTCCTCGTCGTCATCATCCTCGTTGTCGCTGTACTGTGACAGAGCGTTCACCAGCTCCACGAAGATCTCGTCGTTGATGAAGCCGCACTCTGCTCAACAAAAATAAATCCATCTTGAAGAGAAACCCCCACGACGCCATCTGTTCACTAAATACCCACTAAGGTATTCATATAAAATCTGTGTCATAACATTCAGCACAGTAACAGGTGCCCCCCCCACTGACCCTCACCTCTGTCTCCGTGGACTTTGCCGTCATAGTTCTTGATGAGCTCTTCTATGAAAGTACCATCCTGGTCCAGGATCTCGTCTCCCATGTACGGGATGTTGTGCAGCACCGTCTCATCCTCCACCTGGTGCAAAAAATGAAAAAGTATTAATAGTATTATTAACTGCACAAAGATCGCTGTGGTTTAAAAAAACAAGAAGTTCTAAATGCTAAGAAATACTGTGCTGACGACACGCTGAGGCACACAAGTACTTTACACACAATGTTCTCCACTACGGCTTGAAGTTCGTACACACCATGAAGTTCTGCTGCAGCGGTGACCAGGAGTACATGACCGGCACCGAGGCCACAGCGTTGAGCGTCTTCAGGGGGATGACCTGCCGAGGGAACTCTGAGAAGCCGCTGTCCACCGTACACTTCACAGGACGACAGGCAAAAGAAACAGAGCAGACGTTCACAAAACCTTCACAGAGACGTTTTCCACACATCGGTGCTCGGAGAACAAAGTTAATCTGCCGACCTCTCGGGTGCCTCTCAGAGAGCTGACGGACGTCATGATGTGAACAGGCTGGATTCGCCTGGTCTTCCACTCCTGGTTCAAAATGTCAGTTCGCTTCAGGATTTTCTGACGATTGGTGCTGAACATGCTCTGGAAGAGTTAAAACACATCTCAATCTACTGTTCAGAGGAAAAGACGATATCTGACGTCAGAGTTTAAACCTGACAAGACTTCATCTGGATTCTGGGAAATAAAAATATGCTCAAAACAAAGTAAACAATAAAAAAAAAAAATCACCTCTTCTCCATCCGGACAATTTAAACAACCTAACATCTGCAGTGAGTGTGGACGAACCTTGACCTCGTCGGCTCGTCTGAAGCGTTTGAGCTGCCGCAGCCTCATGTACTCGGACTTGACCCTCCTCTTCCAGCAAGCGGGGCCTTTCTCCGAGCGCTTCCCTGTGAGCACCATGATCGAACTGCACACAGACACGAGGAGGGAGAACATTTCTACTGAGTTTGAGCTTCTGCTGACACATTTGAGACTTCGACACTGATCATCATCTTAAAAAAGGACGTGGACTTAACATCTCACAAGATTCTAATCAGGTTTTCTTCATGATCTCTTCATGAGTGTAAATTCAAACGGCCGTCTGTCCACGCAGAGTTACAAGATCCATCTGCCCCCCCAGTAGTTGGCGTGAGTCGCTGCCTACGAGCTCTGACTCAAAACTCACACTTTATTAGACCTGTCAGACGGCGGCTGTGGAGACGTGCTGGTGAGCTGCGTGTCACATTGAGACGCGTGGAGGAGACGATCTGACAAATTAAATCTTCCCACCAGACAGAGACGAGATTATCAGCAGCTAACAGAAACGTTCAGCGCCGAGGTGGGATTTATTGAAACTTAACTTTGAGCTTGGTTTAACCTTAAATGAATACACTTGTGGCTCCGCCCACACACTCTACATAAGGTGCCAGCTCACCTGGATCAGTCTGATCACCGGAGCGGGGGAGGTCTTCAATCACTGGACTTATTTTATTGTGTTTAGACGTTTGAATCAGTCGCGGCCCGATTTTAAATTACAACATGGATGACAGACCGGCAGATTTCACAGAGACGAGGAGCTGCAGCGGGATGTTTTCTGCACTGATCAGCTGACCATCATTCGGGATGTGAACCTGAATGTGTCTGAACTCACTGCAGATCTTTCACGTTCACACAGGATGACGTGGTTCTTAGTTCTAGAGGCCGAACAAGTGGACTCAGTGCGTTCGGAGGATGTGACTGGTGCAGCCTCAGAGTTCTCAGAGTTTCTACTGGTGGCAACAGCTCCAGCCTCAGCCAATCATCAGTATTATTATCTTGTGTTGCTTTTATTCTGTGTTTTCTCCCTGTAAAGCACCTCGGTCCCCTGAAGGCCCTTTACAAACCCACATTATTATTATTATTATTATTATTAAGACCTTCTTCGTTAAGATTGTCAGAACATAGTTACAGAATGAAACGTGTTAAGTTCAGAGCCTGCAGATGTTAGAGAACAGAAACTCTGCTTGAGATGATGTTTAATACAAAACTGAGTCCTAACTTTAATTCACTGTTAGTTTCTTCAGCTCGGAACCGTTTGTTTAAATGAGTCACATCAGGATTAACAGTTTGATGATGTCATCCTCATAATACTCCAGGTTAGTATCCGGAACAGAAAGAAGTATTATTATACTTGAGTACTGAACTTGAGTACATGTACTCAGTTACCGTCCGTGTCACGCAGCTTGTCGTCACGAATGTGGCGGAACACGATGACTTAGCTGCTAATGACAAGTAAGTTCGACTGTTTCCAATCACGGACAGTCCGTGTCCCGGTGGCGGAGGACGCGGATCCTCCGTTAAACCCGGTTCGATTTCCCAGAAACTGCGCGTTACAGAGACAGAGCGAGAGAACGACATCTGACGGGGGACACGAGATCTGACACGACACCCGGCGAGCAAGCTAACAGTTGGTTAGTTGACAAAGAAACGGCGACGAAGCACCGAGAACGAACCCGGGATCTAAGCGCTGGGATCCCGGACATCGGCGGTGACAGCTTCACTCACCTGCACCGGAGAACCAGTCCTCATTCAACGGGGCTGCCGGGGAGCGACAGGCCAAACACGGGGGGAGTCGTCCTTTGTGTCCGGGATTAGCTGCTACGTTAGCTCGGTGGCTAGTTAGCAGTTAGCAACGGGAGGAGGGAGCGACTCACTTTGCGCGAAGCCGGCTTCACCGCGCCCAGAGACGGCTACAGAAGACGCCGCCGTGCCGCCGCTTCGGGCCCGAGTCCAGCGCTGAATACGCCGCGTTCCTGGAGCAGAATCTCGGCTCGGTTCACCCGGACAGTGACGTTTAAAAACGGTTCCGCTGCTTCCGCCTCCGCGCTGCTGATGTTCAAACCGCTCCGCGTCCGTCACCGCGGCTGCTGCGGAGGCGCCAAACGTCTGGGCCAATCACAGGAGCCGACGTTAGCGCCGCCTAGTGTCGGCAACCGCGATAGGCTGGATGGTTCCAGCGAGTTAACCAATGAGAGTGCGAGCTGCGGCGGGGTCGTGTACAGGCACATGTGGACGCGCTCCCTTTGTTCTCTCGTGTCCGCGGAATGAAACCGTGGGAACAGCGACCTCTACCTGCAAAGACTCAAACTTCATGTTAAAGACAGCGACCTCTACCTGCAAAGAGTCAAACTTCATGTTAAAGACAGCGACCTCTACCTGCAAAGACTCAAACTTCATGTTAAAGACAGCGACCTCTACCTGCAGCTGTTCAGTCAGTCAGCAGGGGGCGATGTTAATAGATGAACTCATCTTTATTTTTATTTTGTAAATTGAATCTGAAGTTAATAGAACCAGTTTTGTTTTTGTTGTTATAAAGAAGTTAAGAGGATTTTTTTACATTCTCCCAAATATACAAGAAATCGCTGAAAATAACAAAAATAAACTCTATTAACACAAATTCGCACCATGTGACTACGAGCTGCTGAGTCTGGATTTTAAATAAGTGTTTTTAAAAATGTACAAAACGAGCTGCAGAGTTTTCTTTTTTAAATAAACTTCATTATATTTGTATGGGAGGGACCGGACCTGTGGCTCTGAGGATAAAACATAAAGATGAATCTTGTTTCCTACACACGGTTCCTGAATCTGCCTGAAACGTGACATTAAACTTTGATTCAGTCTTTTCTTCTTTGCATCAATGTTTTACCTTTTAAATGTTTTATTTCAAAATGAATTATTCATCATACGTCCACGTTTTGTTATTTATTCTTGAATAATTAATTATTAAGTACAGTGATCCTGAAGGAAAGTTCAGATTATCCTGTAGATTCAGGATTTTAGGGATATTATTTTGAAGTTCAGTTGTTTTAGTGCTGGTGCCCCGCTTTGACTTTGAAAGGGAGCCCCCGCCGCTTCCTGTATGGTGCGTGTTAACGTCCTCCAGCTTGTCTCCGGTGCACGGATCGGTCCCGACGCAGCATCCAGACCTCACACCGACTCCAGAGAGACTCAGGCCGGGACGGAGCTCCGCTGGACGGGGGAGGAGGACCGGGGATCTGCGCGAGAGCTCAGGGGGAGAACTCCGATTGAACCTCCGCTGAATCCTGCTGCAGTTCTGAGGCTCAACTACAAGATTCAAAGACTCAGAGGAGGATGAATCCTCAGTGCGCAAGATGTGGGAAGATCGTTTACCCGACAGAGAAAGTCAGCTGCCTGGACAAGGTGCGCGCACACACACACACACATACACAAACTCACACACATACACACACACTGACATATACACACACACTGACATATATACATATATATATATTTTTACACACTCACACAAACTCACACACACACACACACACTGACATATATACTCACTCACTCACTCACTCACTCACTCACTCACTCACTCACTCACACACTCACACACACACACACACACACACACACACACACACACACACACACACACTCACACACACACACACACACACTGACATATATACTCACACACTCACTCACACACACACACACTCACACACACACACACACACACACACACACACACTCACACACTCACACACACACACCCTTCCTCCAGGTTGGAGATGCAGCTTCAGGAACACGTGTGTAACGTGTTTGCAGGAGTTCAACTCATTATAACAAATTCAACAGAGATGAATCTTTTCATGATGATTTCAACCTTGATTCAATTCATCTGAGCTTGAATATATAAATAAATAAAAATAGATTATATGTTGATCAACCTCTTAATTTTATAAACGTATTAATTGCTCTGCTCTGGTTCTGTTTATATTTCTCTTCTTGTCTGGAGCGACTGTAACGAAACCAAAAATCCAAGATCAACAAGCCTGATAATCTGTCACACGTTGTAATTCCTGCAGCCGTGTTGTGATGGATCGATCGGTTTGTTGCATCATGACATTTTAAATGTTTCCCAGGCTCAAAGGATCTGAACCCATAAACTTAAACACTGTTTTAATCCCCTCAGAGACGGATGTGACGCAGTCGTAGAGAAAGTGTGGATGTAGGTTTACGGTTAATCTGCAAAATTTAAGACGTCTTATTTCTCTGAGTAAAATCATCTTAAAGACGCCTGCGGTGTCTGTGACGACCACAGAATCACATTCCATTTAACTTTCTGTCCTCTGGAGTCAAACTTCAGTCACTGGGATCATCAAGTATTTCTGTGCACGTACACACGCGAAAAGTAAAAATCCGTTTTTATTAAATTCAATCTGACGGCAGGGTTCACTGAACTCATTCTGTTTAAGTGCTTATAACAATGATTTCATTTGAGAAACAACAGAAACAGTATTTTCTTGATAATCATCTTTTTTATTCCAGAAAACAAACGTGCAGTTCTGTGTTTGCACGGCTCAGTGTTGCTCTGTTGCATAATGCTGATGAATTATTAATTTATCTTCAGCAGTCACTGTCCTGTGAGGCGTCAGATGACACAACAGCATGTAGGCGCTGCGCACTTCAGAATTAAAGACTCTTCATCTTACACATGTGGCAAATAAACGACTCAAATTAAAAAAAGATCCGTCATTTATTATCTCTGGGAGAACGCAGCTTCTGTCTTTGACCTGTGAGAACAGAGAGGCCGTGATTGAGAGAGGAGGCGTCTGGCAGAGAAACACAAGCGTGCAGAGAAAGTGAGAGAGTGTGAAGGCGGGAGAAGGAAAGAAATAATTCTCTCGTCAGAGTTCCCTGCTGTCTCTTACAGAAGCTCCGTCACTTTCATTTCGGCCACAAACTTCATCTCAAGTGAGAATTCAGAGTTTCAGGTTTTTATCTCCGCTCCGTGTTACTTTTTATTTGTTTCGCTGAAAACTCCCTCAGGAGAAAAATCTGTGTCCCAGTTCAGCGTCTCACTGAGAACGTGGTCAACAGAGGCGAAGTTGGACACGACGAGCAAAGTTTTTAATTCCCCTCGTTTTTATTACGTTAGCTGTTTGGTTGAGTTGACGCTTGATACTCGAGCAAAGGTCGACTTGATTCCAGCAATGAATCATGGGATAGGTCGGGCCTGGAGGGATCCACCTGTGGGATCATTTGTCTGCCTCCTCTGAGGACGCACTCTTCAGATGGAGCCTCTGAATCGAGGGTTTGATTAGAGGATGTCAGATGTCGTCTCACTGCCCCCTGGTGGCCGGTTGGTTATGACCCACACGGGGGCGAGAATCAAGACACTTGGGCTTAACTTTTTGGGAGCAGTCAAGTCGTCCATCTTTATTTACAGTCGCAACAGCCCTCAAATGCAATACTGATGTGTGTGTGTGTGTGTGTGTGTGTGTGTGTGTGTGTGTGTGTGTCGTCTCCAGAACTGGCACAAAGGATGTTTCCACTGCGAGGTTTGCAAGATGACCCTGAACATGAAGAACTACAAAGGCTACGACAAGAAGCCCTACTGCAACGCGTGAGTCCAGAACTTTCTCTTCTTTTGTTTTCAGACGAACACGTGGGGGACATTCAGGTGAGGGGCGGAGCCTGTAGAGCAGCAGGAGGCGGGACATGGCGTCTAAACTCTGCTGTGTGAAGATCAGTGTTGTTGTTTACAGCTCGTCCACACGGCGTCGGCCCTCATCACCAAAACATCTGGAACCTCCTCGTCTTTCCAAGTGGACGTCTTCGTCCTCTACGTGTACGGCTCCTCTTCTTCATCCTGAGACGTTTGTGTTCTTCCAGGTTCACGTCCGTCACGTGTTAGAAACCTCAGAGACACGCCCACTCGCTCACTGGGTAGGTTCCAGATGTTTTCCCAGGAGGCTGCAGGAGAGGTATCTGCATGTGAAGCTCCAGTCGGGCTGAGACGAGCACGAGCTCAACATCACCCGACAGTCGCTCCATCGTTAAGTAGGCGGGGCCAGTGGTTGACGCTCCCCTCCTTTGATTGGCGTCTCTCTGATCTTCTAACCTCCGTCTGAATAATCAAGACTGTGTTGGTGTGATGTTATTTGTGAGCTGGTCTGAAAGCAGCTTAATTGAACCCCCCCCCACTGATCTGCATACTCTGCTCTGTGACGTCTCGTTGATGAAGACGGTCGATTCTCTGCGTTACGATGTGACGAGTGTGAACTTTCTCTGAGTTGAAGCTGATGTGTTTTTATCTGCATCTGTTCTCCGCCTGCCTCAGATCTGTGGGACCACCCTTTAAAGGTTTTTATAGCAGCGGTGGTTTTGGTGTTTGGTCGGTTTCCGTGGTTTTGGTTGCGAGCCCAGCCCTGCTCCGCCCCCCCGCCTCCCCACAGCGCTGTGGGGAAAACTGCATTTCTTCTTACTGTTGACCTGATCTGCTTGTGATTATCTGCGCAGCACGACGCTGCCGTTTATCGCCCGGAGAGAATATTTAGTTTGAGTTCGTTGACAGACGAGAGTAAAAACCTCAACGGATGAAAACCCTGAGGTGCCTCTGATGGATGATGGGAGCAAATTGCAGTTTGTACTTAAATCTCTGGAGTTGAGTCTTTAAGGGAGGGCTGTGGCTTTGACCTGCGACTCTGCTGCTCGTAGTTGCAAAGACTGTTTATCAAACCTGAAGCCAACGCAGAGGAGCCGGAAACCTGTCGTCTGTGTAACGACCAGCAGGGGGCGACTCCACTGGTAGCTTCTATAGAAAATGTCTCCACTTCTCACTTTGTAACGTCAGTGAACTTTGTCCTCAGGAGCTTTTGTCTCAGTCTCTAGTTTCGAGTCTTCTTCAAGCAGCTGATGTTCATTTAGAGTCGAACGGACCAGACAGCTCCGGATGTGTTGGGGGGGAGGAGACCACGGTGTGATTGACAGCGAGCACCGTCCTCCAAATGTGGTGACTTCTGGTTTTAAAAAACAAAAATGGCGCTGAACAAAATGTCCAAGTGACGCTTCAGAGTGGTGTAAGTGACCTTTGACCCCTGTCACGTTTCCTCTCAGCACGTAGAACCAAACATCTCAGGATGAAGAAGAGAAGCCGCACACGACACGTAGAAGACGAACACGTCAACCTGGAAAGACGAGGAGATTCAACCCGCCTGTTGCTGCTGCGTTCTTCATATGTGAAAGGAAAAACTCCGGAACACGTTCAGACACAATTCTCTGGACACATAGTTTGAAAATGTCGCTCTCATCTTGCAGATATAAAATATAATCAGCAGAACTGACGAGCGAGTTTCTCCTTCAGCGTTGTGGGTTCACTCAGGTCGGGCCTCGTCTCTGTCTCACACACTGGAGCTAATGGCTCTGGAGTGTCTCAGCAGGACATTCAGAACCTGTGGGTGATTTATTCCACTTGACACGACGGCTGTAAAGTCAAACCTGGGGAAGGGTTGAATTTAAATTCATCTGTTTGTTGTCAGGATCAGAAAAGACAAGAAATGTGATGCAGCGTATGTGTGTGTGTGTGTATACATCATTTTCCCAGTGGACGTAAATGGTCATGTGACGTGTTAGCATGGACGTAGCCCCACTGGACGGAGGTTTAACCTGCGGTGATATTTGTCTCTGGGACATGCGTGTTTGTGAAATGTTATATGTTTGAATGTGGACACATTGTGAATGTTCACATGGATCAGTCATCTACTTACACAATTAACTTCAGTTTCTCACCTTGATTTCAAACTTAACCCTGAATGTCTCAGTTCAGAGGGAATGTTAAAGGTCCCGTGCTTCTTAAGGTCATATCTGCTGCTCCGGGGGGGGGGGGGGGGGGGGGGGGCACAGAAGAGGGGATTACAGAGGCACATGAGCACTAATGCAGTGTAACACACGAGGCTGGTTGACTTTATTAACGCACACAATCAAGGAAAGAGTTAAAAAAGGTGGTGATGATGTGAACCTCAGTGTCTCCTCTCACACACACACACACACACACACACACACGTATAGAGCCCTATGGAAGCCCATGAGCTGTAATCTGAAGTGTATGACTGTGAACCTCATGACGGAGCTGCACCATGTGTGAGAGACGTTATCTCAAGCTTTTGTTTGTTTAGTCATGTTCCTCTTTGTCGGATGTAAATCTCTGACGTGAGTTTGGCTCAAACACATCGTTTAGAAGAATCCTGTCTTTATCGGAGCAGGTTTGTTGATGAATGAAATTTACGTTTTCAAATCTTCAGAGTTCGTCCCTGGGCTTAGTGTTAGGGAAATCAAAATCCATGAATTATTCTTTGAGAAATAAATGACAGTATTATAAAATGTCCTGTCGTTCCTGGATCCAACCCAAAACTTTGAGTTCTTCTCTGACCGTCTTTCCACGGAGTTTGATGGTAATTCATCAAACCAACAGACGGGGGGTGGAAACAACAGAGTCAATTATGAGTTTAAGAAGAAATGAACATGAAGAGAAAGAGGCATCATTTCATATCCAGTGATCTGAAGAAGAAGATGAGAAGAACAGAGCTGCAGCACAGACGCGTCGTGTTGGATGAGTCATGTTTGTGTAGGGAAGTTACGCTTTGTGCTAATTGCATTTATTCCGTCTCCATGCGTGTGAGAATGAACACGTGTTTGACATGATTTTTACATGTCATGTGCATGTTAATAGCCTTTTAGCAGCTCAGATCTTTGTGATAAAGACTGGTTATGTAACGCTGCTGCCCACGTAACCCAGATTACTCCGGTCTTTGTGCTGCTCAGCGAGAGCAGCAGCATCAAAATCTTTATTGCTTCAGGAGGAAGTGCAGAAGCAGGATGGGAAACAGATCCTGCACAGGCTGTAGAGTACGAGCATCAGAGTGACTGAAGCTCAGCGTGTCCTCGTTCAGGGGACATACATCTGTCATGAGGGAGGAACCTCCTTGATGAGCGGGAGACTTCTACATTCTTGTTGGCATCTAATGATAACGCAGTTTTACAACGGTACAAAAACACTTTCTGAGAGTTGGAAGGTGAGTTCTGGAGGAGAGGAGAGTCTGACTGTGAGAAACAAAGATGGTGAGTGTGTCGGGCGCTGAGAGAGGAAGCTGTCGAATGATACGATGGGAAACTTACGTAACCTTCTGTCTAATCTTTCACGGTGGGAGTCTGCTGAAAGGATGAGGACAGGATGGAGTAGGAACGAGGCTGATACTGAAACAGAGTTTCATACAGAACTGTGGAGGGTTTGAGAAGCAGAGGGAGACGGGGGGGGGGGGGCATTGTGTGGAGAAGTGGCTCTATTGAAGGCCAACAGAGCGTCACGCATGAACGAGTGAAGAGAAAGATGGACGGTGAAGGGAGAGGTCACTGGAGACAGCGTGATGGTGTCAGAAGAGCTGTGTCTCTATAAACAGCTCTCTGTGTTCTCCCTCCTTTTCTTTTCTGTTCTCACCCGACCTCCCTCCTCTCTTTACTTTCTCTGCTTCCATATTTCTCCTCCTCTCTTTCCTTTCTGCCAGTGGGATACAGACGAACTGTTCAGGACACCGAGGACTCCACAGTCTTGTGTCCTTCACCTTAATAAAGACGTTCTCCTCCATTAACTCCTGTTTAAAACTGCAGTTTGCTGAGTAAGACTCGTCTCCACTCGAATGAACCAGAGACAAATAATCGCAGAGACAATGGTTTGAGTCTTTAAGTGTAAAATGTGTGGAACAAAGCAACAAGTCTCTTTCCTCCAGGATCTCGATCTTGTTTTACTTCCTCCTCCTTCGACAACACCAGAGTTTGGATCCTGTTCCAGTTATGAGGCGGCGGTGGTGTAATTTCCAAACCAGGGAATGAATGAATTATGAAGTAGTATCTTCGTTCTGTCGTGGTAACTGTGTCAGGACTGTGCAGCTTCAGTGCTCAAGGAGCAAAGAGCACATGTACATCACAGGAAGCCGAGAACAGGTTGTGGTGCAAATATCTAAAGCAAATATCTAAAGCAAATATCTAAAGCAAGGCCCGAGAGTCTCCCCACGAAACCACAGGTACATTTACAAGATTTTTACTTGGATTTCTTTGTCTGGAACCATTTGAACAAATTCTTTCTTGGCCCGTGTTGCATCCGTCCGTGAAAACAGGGGATCTGGCAGGAGAAACTGACTTGTGTTCTCACACGCTCGTTCATTATTCAGTGCAGGTCGGACAGCAGCTTATAAGTTATCACACTTCTAAAACCAGGTGAACATAATTCATCAACAAATACAAAATACTGCATCGCTGCTGTGACAGCATGCAAGGTGCAAGGAGCCAAGTTTGTCCTGAGCCCACACTGAGATTTTCATCAACACCTAAGCAGGAGGATGGAGAGCGGCCAGACTGACCAGCACACACACACACACACACACACACACACACACACACACACACACACACACACACACAGCTGCCATTCCTTCTCTCTCCATCTCACTCTGTGATTCACCAGAGCACCATCCATGATGTTGCTTCATGTTTAGTCGGCCGTCGGCTGAGAAACCTTGTCGCCTCCTCGTCAGCATCCGATCACGTGGCGCCGCCTTCCTGTCCGCGTGTCCCTTGTGTTGTCGCTGACGGTGAAGACGACCGAGGACGGTGTTGTCCTTGGCTCATCCCTCGTCGCGTGGCCTAATGTGGGAGAATAAAAAATTAATATAGAATCATTTAATTTTTTAAATTTTAATTTTAAACAAATGCAAGATAAATGTTATCTTGATTTCAGGAGTCAAAGATTATACAGGACTCAGGTACACACACACACACACACACACACACACACACACACACACACACACACACACACACACAGGTATTGTAAAAGGCAGGATGTGTAAAAGAGTATTATTAACAGTTTAATGGCCACTGTGTATGTGTGTGTGTGTGTGTGTGTGTGTGGGTGTGGGTGTGTGTGTGTGTTTTCCTGTTATTTTGGCTGAGGTTAAATTTAACCCATATCGTAGACGAGGGAGGCACGAAACACTTTGTTAAGCAGTGTGTGTAATTAGTTTTTAATCCCAGGAAGTGTGTTAACGTGTGTTATTGTGTGTGTGTGTGTGTGTGTGTGTGTTTACACTGAGTATTTCTACGTCCTCTCAGGTTTTGTTTGCCAGCCGTCACCACATCTCTGTGACTCAGCTCTTTGCGCTTGAAGCTGAAGTGTTGGAGACTAATGTGTGATGTCTTCGTCACTGAACTCTAAAAACATCCAGAATTGTTGATCAGGGAGTCGACAGACTCCTGTTTCTGTTTGTGTCTTTATTAATATCTTTTCTACGGAGCTTTGTAAAGTCTGAGGAAATGTGTGATGTCATCGGGGTCACTCCGCCTCTGGCTTGAGCAAAATGATTATAGTTCTCAACTTCTACGAGGCAGGGAGGGTCTGGTGAAAGTTGCATTCTGGGAAGAGCAGGATGCAGCGTTATTTGAATCTGGACCCTCGAATGTCAGGACATCTCATCTTCTTCTGTTTGGTTTCTCTTCCTCCACCTTTTACAGAAGTGAAGCGATGAAGTCGTTTGTGCAGATTCAGCTTCGTTGGGAATTCAGTCCATTCGACTCTTTGGTTTTGTTCTGGACCAATAAAAATCCAGATCTTGTAAAGAAGCAGGCAGACAGGCCTGTTCGTCTCCTGCAGGCGTCTGGATGTCAACTGGCTGTTAAAGACTCCACACACACTGAGTTATTGTCCCGAGCTGCTTGTCGAGCCAGAGTTACCTTGGCTAGCTGTGTGTGTGTGTGTGTGTGTGTGATCACACAGAGCTGGTCTT